>NW_025813723.1:25000-140603 GCF_021917145.1 Hypomesus transpacificus | reverse complement strand
CTCTTTCCGTCTTTCTTGTCTCTCTCTGTCAATCTCCTGCACCTCATCCAGCCCTCCACCTCTCCAGGACTGCCCTAGCCTCAGTCCCCGTTCCTCTGCTGTGTGTCCACCTGCTGACAGAACCTCACAGATCGGATTATTGATATTCCTCAACCTCCTTGCTCCCTCGTCAGAGAGACAGAGAAACACCCGGAGAGAAAGAAAGAGAGATCCACAGGAGGGAACCATTTGTGTCTAAAAACGAGCCCAGACAGGTCCTATCTCGTCTGACCTCTGACTGTACCGGGCTGGAGTACCGGGCTGGAGATCTCATCTCATCAGCTGAAGGTTAATTAAACCTGTGGCAGGGTGAGACTATGTCAGCCACACACAGTGGTGGTACGCAGAGCCTGAGAACTAAGTAGAGTCATGCCTGTTTTCAAACAACTGACAGCCCAAAGCAGGCCAAACAAGTCCAACAACAACTCGCAACTTCCCAGAGCACCACTCACCATTGTCTGTTGCTAGGAAGACGGCTGTGTACTTGTTGTCGTGGACGAACGGCGACTCGCGGTCCAACGACGCAGACGTGTTGACCGTCCCTCTGACCGGGTTCACGCTCAGCCAGCCTGCTGGGTCTCTCAGCACCGCAAACCTAACCACAATAGAACCACACGTCAACACTCGCTTGTAGAAGCAGCAGCACAGGAGAAACACATAGAGTACTACATTTACATTTACATTTAGACATTTAGCAGACACTCTTATCCAGAGCGACTTACAGTAAGTACAGGGACATACCCCCTAGGCAAGTAGGGTGAAGTGCCTTGTCCAAGGACACAACATAATTTGGCACGGCCGGGAATCGAACTGGCAACCTTCTGATTACTAGCCCGATTCCGTAACCACTCAGCCACCTGACGCCCAGTACTACCCCAGACTGTACCGATACCGTCTGGACCCAACCTTGTCTACTGCATCAGGTGTGGGTTGCCACTTCCTGTTTCAGTTGTGATGGAATTGATGGAGGAGCACTTGTACACAAACGCCCAGAAAACTCGTGTGAGTTAACTGATAAGCAAGAAGATCAAGGTGTATCAGGCATGCAGGGAAACCTGGCAGGGGGATGCGAGGCGTTTCAAAGCTTTTATCTCAACATGTTTCCAGCAGGAGTTGCCCTTCACGCGCACAGCAGAGAAGGAGGCTACTCACGACTGATCTCGACCAACAGTTAATCTCTTTGAGGAAACGGCACCACTCAAACATGACAGAAGGTAATAAAGGTATGAATGCAATATAAAACAATATCAGAGGCATATCTTCTCTTGCTGCAAATCATTTTTGGAGTTACCTTGGAAACCCACCCTGACGACAATAACTGAGTGAAGTACTGAGCAGCGTGGCGGTATATTGGAGAGAGAGGGTCCATCAGTGGAGGAGACGCTCACATTCATGCATGGGAATGGTGGAGGTCAGCCGTAGGACAACAGGCATGCATGCCCAAAGGAACTGACATTATCCCTGAGAGATGATTGTCAGTTTTATGTGCATGTGTGTGTGTGTGTGTGTGTGTGTGTGTGTGTGTGTGTGTGTGTGTGTGTGTGAGAGAAGATATAACTATAATAGAGGTGAGGGCTCGAAGGTTCTGGCACATGGAGATGAACAAATGCATGAAAAATCACGAAACCTAAAGTAGATGAAAAGCATAAAAAATATCAGCAATAAAGTTTCTTGCCTCCTTCCTGTCTGTATTATTAGCATCTTTCTTTAAGGAAAATCTGATTTTTGGGCTCCAACTTCTGTTGGCTTATTAATCCAGGAATTGTGGTAGTGTTATGAGTTTTCTTATTAGCATGATGGCAAATATGAGTTTGCTCATTAATCCAGGTATCGCAGTAGTGTAATGGGGTTTGCTCAATGCTCTCCTCCCGACAGTCCCACACAATGGTTATAATATAACAATCAGAGGCATTGTGTTGCTGGAGAAACTGGCTGTCTGGCAGTTTAGGGCCTAAACTGTTGAACTCAAGGCTTCAAACTCTCAAACACATTTTCTTTCCGCTGCCTAAACTTGAGGGTGTGGGGTGTTTATGTATGTGCATGAGTGTATATGTGTGTTGGAGAGCATGTTTGTACCTTGTGTGAGTATGTGTGTGTCTGAATTGTGAGTGGTTGATAATTCACCCGGGGTCACGCAGTGACCATGATAGATATCCAAGTTGGCGTCACCATGAAGACAAGCATGTGTCGAAGGCTAATGATCTCGAAGGTAGGAAGAGAAAATGTGTGATGTGGGTTAGAAACTTGGATTTGGAGCTTGTTATCGGAACTTACACACACACACGCACACACACACAGCTTGTTTTTAGAATACGTAAGATGCCCCAATATGATACTCTTTCTCCCTGTCAATGAAACGCACATATGGTTATCTCTTCCTGATGATCAACAGATGAATACATGGTGATGATCCCCTGCTGTGAAGAACAGTCTGAAACAGACCTGATCCAGACATGCAGTAATATGAGCTTTTCTTTCCTTCTTCGTGCTGAGTGGTTTGTTTGCTTATATTTGCTGTTCAAATATCCTTTGTTTGCACGAAATTGATAAAGGATGCATTTCAATGCAATCATGCTGTGATTTAGCTGTTAATTTTGTATTAATTCTCTCTCCCTTTCTCTCCCTCTCCTCCTCTCTTTCTCTCTCTTTCCATAATTCGTTCCCTCCCCCCCCCCCCGTTCCTACTCTCTCTCTGCAGTCCCCTGCATGTGTCTTGGCTGTGGAATGAATCCCCACTATCCCAGCACTCACACTGAGCATAGGATCCTGCTGCCTCTGCCTTGCATCTAGGCTCAAAAAGCAACTCAAACTCTGTTCCGCACATTGATCGATTCACCCTGGAGTCGAGTTCACTCCAGCAACCAGCTGATTAGCCCTCTAAACGCTTGTCCCGCTTAGAATACATAACCAACGTGCAGGTATACAGGACATTGGGCCACAGCTAGCAGCGCTCGTAACAGTGTAGTGCAGTACTGAAAGGTTCCTCTTTACTCGTTCCTTGACTTTAACCACAGTAACACTGTTGGGACCGTGCACTCCCTAAGCAAAGCAAGCTAGGTTCGGGGTGTTCCTCCTCCTCTGGAACCTCTGGATGATATAGCTGTGGAGCTCCTCCTCTCCCCAAACACAAGTGCAGCCCATTAGCCCTGAGTGGGAAAGGCCATTAGACACACATTAAAAAGCCATCAACGATACATTCATATTCGACTCAGTAGGGGGACATGCTAATTAGCATTAGCATCGTGAGTAACGGAAGAGGCCGTGAAGCCGCACACGTACAAGACTGGAGTCAACAGGACACACACAAACACACACGAAGACCTCCATGTCAGACAGGGGCAACCCTGGGTGGGTGCAGGGCACATGATAACATAGTCAAGATGAGTGGGGCAGCCCTGGGTGGGTACAAGTCACATGAAGAAGAGGGTGTCAGTTCAAACAGCACACCCATGGATCATTCCCAGAATAATGATTACACAGTAGAAAAGCATGTTTGCAGCCTGGCACACAAGCCATGATTCTGAAGCAGGTTGCTCATTTGAAGTTACGAGATCTGACTCAATAAGAACACTGAAGAACAAGAGAAGGGTTACTGCAGGGGACACCATTACACTGCTGTTGCATCACATGCATTTGTTTAATATGTGTGAGTGTATGTGTATGTGTCTGCATGTGTGTGTGTGAGAGGGGGGGGGGGGGGGGGGTGAGAGAAATATGACATTAGAATAAGACAGAAAGAGAGAGAGAGGCTGAGGAGACAGACAGAGAGAGCAAGAGAGAGAGAGATAGATAGGGGGAAGGGTAGAGAGAGAGACGGGGGAGGGGAGAGAGAGAGAGAGGGGGGTAGACAGAGTAAGAGAGTGAGAGAGAGAGTAGGAGAAACAAAGCGAGAGAGCGACCCTCGCAACAACCATTTGAACACTTGTAGTAATTTACTTTGAACCATTTTGAAAGGGTTTGACTGAGGAATTAATTCCGCCCACACGGTCGTCCGTATTTATGATAAGTGTTCTGAATGACAGCGTAAGCTAAAGGATAATGATTAGTAATGTGCTGCGTATTAGGTGCATCCACATCTTGAATTCCACTCTGTATACAGGTGGTGCATGACTGGAGTGTGGCTGAGTGTAGGAGTAGGAATATTCATTTCAGAAAAAAGGGTGAAGGTAAGAGAAGTAGTCTGTATTTGGCTTAGAATAGTGCGCAAGCTTATTTATTGATGGTGTGATACTGTGTCTGTGTATGAGATATGGGCAGCCACAATTGGATCCAGAACATAGGACAGCTTAGTAAGGGTGTGTGTCACTCATTTTCCCGGTGACAGTACAGCACATAGACGTTACTGTAAACTGAGCCTTCCAGCCATCAGCGTGAACAAGCTCCTGACTCATCACGTTCACTATCAAACCAGTCGTGCTGGCTAGACTGTACACCCGCTCAACCTGAAGAGAGCCACTGAACATCCTGAACAAGCATCACTCACACAGACACACACACACACGCTAATGCATACAAGTATACACACACAGCTTCTAAGTTTTCCAGAGGAAAGTGCCCGGGCACTTTTAGGACATATAATGGATGTCCTAAAAACAAGCAGTGCTTGTTTGTACTGGGTCCAAAACAGGTTTGTATCCAGGAGTAGAAGATACCGCAAACTGTATGGGGGGAATGGGGAAGTGGGGCTGGGACAGGGGGCGCTGGGGCAGCGGGTGGAGTGATTCTAAATGGTTCAAATCTGATGAATATGCTAGCTTAGGTGTGAGGGGGAGGCTGCAGCTAGTAATATATATCGCTTCTCACTTTAGGATGGCTTGACATAACACACAGACACGCACACAGACACACACACACACATAAAAGAGCGTCATGCAATTGATTAGAAGGAACGATGTTCTTCTACTTGAGTTCTCTAAGTGCACTGTGACTTTTTCATTTACATACTTACGTAATAGTCGGAATTTGAAACTTTGGCAGAACACTTCAGATTACTTTTTTTCTCTATTGGTTTCTTCTCTCTCCATCAATGTCTTCTCCTTCTCTGTCTCCCTTGTTCTATCACTCTCTCTATATCATTCCACTCTGTTCTTTATTTGTATCTCACAGATGGGTGTTCAGGGTCTAACTGGCTGAGAGAATCTGAGGAAAGGAAGCCGATAAGCCGTTTCATTTTACAGTAATAAATGAGCGTGCTTCTCTGTATGTGCTTCTGTGTATGTTTGTTTCTTTTTGTGTGAGCGTTTCTCTGTGTGTGTGTCTGTGCGTGTTTTAGTGTGTGCTTCTGTGTGTTAATGTGTATGTGTTTCGGTCTGTAAATGCGTGTGTGCGTGTCTGTGTGTGTGAGTAGATGGCAGCGATCAGGAGCTGTGCGAAGGTAAAGAGGCTCAGAGGGTTTCGTCTCTTCAGCTGTCGGTCTCTATAGGACCAGTGATATGGAAGTGCAAGAGAAAGAGAGAGCACAACAACCATTGTGTGGAAGACAGGTGAGAAAGCGTCGGGTAGGAAAATAACATCCAAGTGTCCAATTATTACCGTTGTTGTTGGCCACTGTCACACCGGTTTAGCTACCTGCATCCCATCAACTTCCCATTGACCCAGTGGTCCCCGACCAGGAGGCAAGAAGGGGAAGACAAACAGTGACGGACGCCCCATCAATCAGCTGTCTGACAGACTGAGGGAAAATCAGAGCAACCTGTCAACACACTATTGTGCTCAGGGCCCTTAATGTCTCGTTAAGACAAAAACTGTCACTTCTTCATGTCCCTCCTGCATCCCTCCATCCATCCCTCCATCCATCCCTCCATCCATCCATCCATCCATCCATCCATCCATCGCTCAGCCATGTGTGTGACAGGGGACCCATTTGAGAGACCAGACCCCTCAACCATGTCTGCTTAGAGTTGACCTAAACACCTGGGACCTAGAATAGGTAAATACACTGTCTAACACACACACACACACACACAAACACAGCAGCGGCAGGAGGCACACACACAAAACTGTTGACATAGCCCATTAGAGGAAGGTGGATATTTGGAATGAGATAAATGTGCAATAAGACAGGCAGCTCCAGTGCAGTAACTTTGTGTGTGTGTGTGCACGTTTATAATTGTGTGTGTGTGTGTTTGGAGGTACGGGTTGCTTTCCTGTGATCTCCTCTCTACTTGTCTTCCAGAGTACCAGGATCAGAGGAGACACAGCCAGCTGTCCTGTTGGAGATGGCAGATCAAGCAGCTTGTCAGTGTGTCTGTGTTCCAGCTCCCCCAGAGGGCCTGTCTGGCTGTCCCAAGGAATCTCGGGTCTCTCTCTCTCTCTCTCTCTCTCTCTCTCTCTCTCTCTCTCTCTCTCTCTCTCTCTCTCTCTCTCTCTCTCTCTCTCTCTCTCTCTCTCCCTGTTTGTCTTTCTCTTTCTGTCCTCGCTCGTTCTCTCCCTCTGTACCTTTCCTCTCTCATTCTCAATCTCACTCTTCCTCTCTCCTTCCCCACCTCTTGTTCCACATCCCCTCCTTTCCCTCTCCCTCTCCCTCTCCTCTCTCTCTCTCTCTCTCTCTCTCTCTCTCTCTCTCTCTCTCTCTCTCTCTCTCTCTCTCTTTCTCTCTCTCTCTCCCTCTCTCTCTAAGTTACAGTACTGCAGAGGATTTGATGGACTGCCAGAGAAGACAGTAAGAGATAAACCCTCTTTAGACTTGTGTGTTCTCTATGCTAATGCTATAGAAAACACAAGCGATCATTGATAGTGGTTCAAACTGTGATCTGGGCGCAGGTCACACACACACCCACACACACACTTGTTTCTGTAAATATAATAGCAGTCGCTGTAACACTATTTCCATAAATTACCATGCCTCAGCAGCACAACACATAAAAATGAAATTTATTATCATAATAAGGCAGAAAAAAGGCAGCTCTTTGCATCAGTAGAAAATCATAACCCTGTAATTAACATGGAGAAAAGCAATTTATCTGTGCTTCACTGAGGCCTCACTGCTCAGTCTCTCTGTCTGCTCCTTTTGGCATTTTTTGAATCATTTTAATTATATCCTGGCAACATGATTATCTGTCTGCAGGCTAGCCCCCCCCCCCCCTCTCTCCCATTCTCTCTCACTCACACTCTGTCTCTTGATATGGAGATGCACATATATCTGTTCTTTTGTCTGTCTTTCTGTTTGGAACAACAACTAGTACACGTCAGATAGACTTAGACCGACTACCGTGGAGTACTGTGGAACTCACAGTGCGGTGTGGAACACAGAGTTTTGTGGAGCACACAGGGATTGCTGACTGCTGACTAGCACCTACATCAGGGATACCACCTTGGTATCTATGCCAAGACTTTCATCACACTCTCTGACTGAGACGGCAGACTGATTTAGATGACTGGCTCCGACAGCTTCATCTTGCCATCACCTTCAGTGACTGCTGAAAAGACAACACATATATTTATGTTAATACTCTGTAAATGTGAGAATGCGGATAATCGCTACTGCAGCATAGCCAGTATGTTACACGTTATTGTAAAATCATTTCAGTTGGGGAAGCATTTTAGTCGTTTTCTCAAACAGCAGCTTTATATACCTACTGAGTTTGAAGCAACGAGATGTTGATGACATCAAGATCATGTTCTTCAAGATGTCACTACCGGTACAATGGATTCGTTTTCAGGGTCGCTCAACAAACTCAACTCAAGTTAACCTAAAAAGCTGTATAAAATCTATTGGCTCATCACCTGCTGGATCTCAACGACTACAATACTGTGCTGTGCAGCTATGCTACATACTCCCCGACAAGACAATCTCAGTTAATGTTCTTTCCGTTCCTCGCCGACCTTTATACTGGAGTCTCACCCCTCCAAATCTCAGAACACTCCAGAAAGACACCAGCTAAAAGTTGCATGGCCGAAGGTTGTTGGAAAATAAATAAATAATGACATAAAAAGTTTGGTAAGAGCAACTGCATCTTGATTTTCCCAAGGCTGGCTAAGTCAGCACACACACACACGCACACACACACACACGCACACACACACACACACACACACACACACACACACACACACACACACACACACACACACACACACACACACACACACACACACACACACACACACCCACAGAGACTGCCACTGGGAAGACAAGAAAGACGTCTGTATCAGCAGAAAACTGAATCCTTCAGCTTCACATTTCTGCTAGGTAATACAGTAATATTTGATAAATTAATAATTACAGTAGCTCAGGAATATTAGATCCTATAAAACATGTCTGCCGGGTTAAGGCAGGTAAGTAAAGTAAAGTAGAGGCATTGTGAGAACAAAATTATCACTACTTGGAAAAAGTCAAATGTTTCATAGATTTTCATTTTTTTTAATGAATAGAATATTTTTTAGAACAAAGAATCATGTGTTTTTCTACTCCAAACCTCACTGGAGCTGTAGTACATTTACATTTAGTCAGTTACTAGACGCTCTTATCCAGAGCGACTTACAGTGAGTACAGGGACATTTCCCCGAGGCAAGTAGGATGAAGTGCCTTGCCCAAGGACACAACATCATTTTGCACAGCCGGGAAACGAACTGGCAACCTTCAGATTACTAGCCCGATTCCCTAACCGCTCAGCCATCGGACTCCCCGGCGTAGACTTGGAGTGCTCCCGCGGTGTAGCTGTGATCCTGTAGGTGTGGTGGGTTCAGGTAAAACGTACTCAGCTGTACCCCTGCGCTTCGCTCATTAGGTCAGTTATTACTGGCTGCTTCACACATTACACGGTTTGGTCCCCTAGAATTACTCCTTATAGCTCATTAGAATCTCCTCACACACACTCTCTCTCTCTTACACATACACTCACTCACTCACACACACACACACACACACACACACACACACACACACACACACACACACACACACACACACACACACACACACACCTACACACACACACACAAAGAATCAATGACACTTATAATTACTTGGGAGGCAGTTACCAGGCCTTTCAGAGCTGATCTTAGTGGCATACATAAAGTGCCATACAGCCTTGATTATTCTGTGCATATTTAGTCTTTAATCAGCAACATTTACTGTAACAGGGTTAGTCTGCTTACAGTAATAGATCAATGTGAATGTAAACAGATGATTGTTAGTATTTCACACAGTTCCATAACAAATATGTAAAATAAAATAAATTACAATGAAATAAACTCAAAAAAGAATCAAATCAAACATAAAATAATACTCTTTAGTGCACTGCTGACCCTGTCTCTGACTCATCCATCCACTTGCTCCCGACATCCCAGTCACAGTGTGTAGAGGAGGCAGAAGGCTATGTTCCTTTGCCCTGTTAGTCTGCCTGTCCCTCTGATCTCCACAAGCAGGCCAAACCCATCGTGTTTGGTGTCAACCTCCATTGACCTCCCTGTCTCTAGGGGTTGTTTTAGCACTGGTAGAAAATGATCCTCCTCTGTCTCTCCCTCTCTCTTTATTTATGATTTTCTCTCTGTTTCTCTCTCTCTCTCTCTCTCTCTCTCTCTCTCTCTCTCTCTCTTTCTCACACACACACACACACACAGACACACACACACACACACGTGCAAAACACAATAAATTGAGAGGGAGAGCCAAACCTCTAAATTAGCAATTTCCTTGCCTCTCTGTCCTCATCCTCACCAGCCTCCCCAGTTCATCCTCATCCTCAATGCCTACCGGTAAAGGATAAGCTACAATACTTCAAAGTCCCTTTCAGTGTCAAGAGAGGATCAAAAGAGGTAAGAGGTTATAGGAAGGTAGAAAGGAGAGGCCAGGGAATGAATGCAGATGGAGAAGAGAGGAAAGAGGAGATAGAGAGGGGGGGGGGGGGCATGGTGGATGGATATGGAAATACGTCTGGATGTGGATACAGAGAAGAGCAGATGATTGGACAAAGAACAAGGGCGAGGGTAAATGAGAAGGAGACGCCGAAGGACATGGAGATGGATGAGGAAAAAAGGAATGAGAAGGATACGAGAAGAAGGAGAGGGAGAGGGAGAAGGGAAGGACGCTGAATAAAAAGGAGATGGGGAGAGAGAAGGGAAGGACGCTGAATTAGAAAGAGACGGGGAGGGAGACTGAAAAGGAGAATGACCACCCACACCTTGCCTCCCTCCATCAAGGAGCACTTTTAAGCATCTATTATCTGGCCAGCCAACTCAAAATCGAGTGGGTTTTTTATTACAGGGTTGTTTAAATCATGGTAAATTTACATAAATCTTGGTTGAATATTATGTAACTCCCACGCTTCCAGAAAAAACGGGCATCACAAATGGAGAATCAATCAGTGGTCTTAAAACCTGTCAAGGAGTAACCAAGTCTCCATCTTGGAAAGCAGCCGGGGAATCATTTCTCTCTCCAACCTAGCACAATGAATCATCCTTACACAGACAGCAGCCAACAGTTTCAGTGTGACACCCAGAGTATAGTATTTAAAAGTCATCTTGCTGAGTCATCCTGCAGATGACTCAGCAAGTAGTGCACATGCACTATCATGACAGCTAGTCTTTTTATGTGAAGCATCTGGCCAACACAGGAACATCTAGAAACTTCTACCTTGTTGACAGGCAGTCAGATGAGAGGATTTGAGGGACTAATAGAAAGACGAGAAGTGTTGAATAGATGGGTGAGAGACACCAGATGGAGAGATTTCTGGTAACTAAGAGGCGTACTGTCATGGCAGGCTACACCTGTGATTGGTTGTCTCTGTTGTCAATGCTGGAGCGGTCTTTGGAAGACAGGTGTGATCAGTGATCATCTAACCCCTCCCTAACCTCATGGTGAACTGAGGAGGTGAGATGTGTGGTGAGTGTCGTGGAAGATGAGTCAGACGCCGGCTTCTCCACCTTCATTGGAAAATGTCCTCAATGTTTTTCTAAATCTGTTCCAATCAATAACCATGAGTGTCTTCCAAGCCCACCAGAGCAGGACACCAGAAATAAAAAGGCCTTCATTGTCCATCTGTCTGTCAGTCTGTCTGTCCATGTGTTTGTCAGTGCGTACCTCTGCCTGCCAGTCATTGCATTTGTCCGTCTGTCCGTCTGGTGATGCGCTCACCTGATGCTCTGAATCTGGAGGTAGTCGGGGTCTGTGGCGTTGAGGGAGGCCACAAAGCTGCCCACCGGAACGTTCTCCATCTTAGTGACCATCAGTGGGTCCGGGAAGAACACAGGACCCTCGTTCACGTCCAGCACCGTCACGTGTACTGTGGCTGTAGAGCTGGGCCCATAGCCCACATCTGGCACCAGGGGGTCCTCATTCTCTACCCTGATGAGCAACGTGTGGAACGCCGTCGTCTCATAGTCCAGAGGCTGGAGGGGAGAGAGGAGAGAGAGAGAGCGAGGAGGTGGAAAGGAAGAGATGAGAAGGAAAAAGAAGAGAAGTCAGGAGAAGTGGGGAGAGGAAGAAGGGAGAGCAAAAGAAGGGGAAAAGGGAAGAGGAAGAGAGGAACATAGAAGGGAAAAGAAGAGAAGAAGGGGTCAAAAGAGTAGAGGAGACCAGAAGAAGAAAAGAGAAGGAAAATACATAATTTCAATCGACACATGTACAGTATCCATGGTCAACTCAAAATTTACCACAGGGGCATGTGCATGGGTCGCAGTATGTCCGTCAGATACCTTGATGACGGAGAGCATGCCCTCGTTGTTGTCCGGGTTGGTGTGGATGTCAAAGCTCTGGGTGGGGTCTCCGTTGATGATGGAGTAGACCGCCCGACATGCCCCTGTGGCGGGGTCGTCTCTGTCGTCCACGGTCAGGTTGACCACCACCCCCGTGGAACCCTCGTCCATGTTCGCAGGGAACTGGATTCAGAGGGGTGGAGAGAGAGCAGGGGGAAGAGAGAGAGAGAGAGAGAGAGAGAGAGAGAGAGAGAGAGAGAGAGAGAGAGAGAGAAAGAGAGAGAAAGAGAGAGAAAGAGAGAGAGAGGGGGGGGGGGAGAGAGGGAAAGTAGGGGGGCGGGGTGAGATAAGTAATACACACAGTCTGACAGGGCTTTAAAATATGTTGGTCTCTCAACAGCACGTCAGCAGTGGGTCTCCTCGTCATCCTCATCGTCATCCTCGTCATCACTATCTTCCTCGTCTTTCTCACAGCAGTTCAACTCCTCCCCAGTGTGCCTCCTTTCTTCCTGCCCCCCCCACCCCCCCTCCTCTTGCTCCACCTCCCCTTCCCCCTCCTCCTCAGTCTGGGCAGACAGGAGAGGCATGGGTCCGGCGTTGTCCAGCTCGTCCTCTCAGACTCACTGGCAGTCGTCCATGCTGCAGAGGCTCCCTGGCCTCTGATTAATACCCCTCATGCTGAACCACATCTCACAATGGTTCTCAGTCCCACTCCCTACCTTGCAACAAAACAACTCTCTCACCCCAGCACGCACGCACAGAAGGAAAGAAGACCTTTGTGGGTGTGTGTGTGTGTGTGTGTGCGCGTGCTTCTCAGACACCAGCTGCAGCTCAGGTGGCATCATTCAGTACATGAAAACACCGTTTTGACAGTGTTACAGCACTAATTGTTTATTTTTTGTTTCACATGGGTTGTAAAGGATAATAGAGATAGGCATGCAACACTTCTTTTGTTTTTGTTTAATCTATGCTGCCTTCCATCAAGAGAATGTTGGAGTATAATACCTCTGGCTTTGAAATATTCAATATATCACTTTTCTTTCTGCTTTTGTTATCTGTTGCTGAAACTTTCCACTACAGTCTCTATGCTTTCTTTACACCTCCCCCTCTCTCTCCTTTCCCTCCCCTCGATTCTCTCTTCTCCACAGTGATACAATGTTTGAAGTAAAGACGTTTGCAGAGAGGTGTAGAGTGTATGTGACCCAAGTTCAGAATGTACTGCTCTACATGTCACATGGGAGGGACCATGGCAAGAACACATGCTGAACACACACGCACACACATGCTAATTCTATTTCCAGAAAAATCACAAATTTCCTTCTCATTGTCAGTCTTCCCCCCCCTCTGTCTATTGTAGCAACATGTCCTCAATCAGATTCATATCAGCCTGCTATTCTGCTGGTCTGACACTGCCACAGCGAACATTGTCAACAAGCGTACTGCAGGATTTCTAGCAACACTGACAGCTAGTACTGAAATTCCATTTTTACTTCCTCTCGCTATCTCTCTCAATATCAACCCCCCCCCCCCCTCTCTTTGTCTAACCACCACCCACACACCCCCTCTCTCGGGCAGTCAGTTATTGTGTCCCAGTGTACAGTGTGATCTTTCTGGAACAGAATGTGTCACGCATTTAAGGCTGGTATTATTGTCCAGATTAGAGCTTCTTCTGTTAGGATAGTCCACTACAGCATCTCTCCTTACTACACCATCTACTCAGGTTCATGTGTGTCTTCTGTTGTGTGTCCATCCACAACGTGTTCGAAAGCTTTTTCATCATTTGCAGGACATTTTCAAAAGAAGCAGAGAGAGAGCGAGAAGAAGACAGAAAGAGAAAGCGGGAGAGGGGGAGAGAGAAAGAGTGACAATGAGAGGGAAAGTGGCTCAGCTTCTTGTACTGAAGCTCATATCAGATGTAGGGATCACTCCTTTCTAATCCTAACAGGGAAAATGCCTCGTCTTGCGTTAAACCTTTTCAATGCTTAACCTCAAATGGGATCTGTCTTGGGTTCTACAGAAAGCGTAGAGGAGTGTTGTTATGGCCACACGTTTCTTTATACATATTTCTGTCTGTGTTCGTATAGTTGTGTGCTACGTGTTGTCTTCCCCTCAGTGTCTCCCCACACTGTAATGGCTCAATTCAGGTGTCCATCTGTGATTGGCCCTCAACTCCATTTCCCTTCACCAGCGCCCTCGCTTCCAGCCAATCAGCTGCTCATCCGTCTTCATTTAAGTCTCTCGTTTGCGTCTGGAGTCGACTCGGTTCTGTGTTTGTGCTATTTGTTTTTCTGTCGACTATTCTGTTTGGAGATTTTCGGAGATTGTCTGTGTTCATTGTGTCATCGTCCTGTTTCGTGTTTCATTTTGTACTGATACAAGGCATTGTACTTTTCGTTGTTTTTTGTTCAATCGCACAGGGGCTTTGGAATAGGTCAGCTGCCTATGGGCATACACCCTATCATGTAGCAAACCTTTGTTAATAATCACTAGGCAAGGAACGACTGCCACCTCAGGTGCTTAAGGGACACATTATGGTTAGGTAGTTCGGACACTCTTTTATCGATTACTTTTCTTTGGCACCTTTTGTTGTTCCATTGTGGTTTGTTGTCATAGATATCACTTTAATATACATTATATCATCGTGTTACTTTTCTACGCACTGACATCCACTTTTTGTTGGGGCAGATAATTGTAGAAGTGTAATGAGAGAAAATGGACTTGTTGCTAAGCACCATGCCATCCCTCTCCATGCAGAACACTCCAGTGAGCTCCCCACAGTTTGACACAGCTCCCTCCTCCTTACACACCTCCTAAATGAGGCCATATCATACTACATCCTACAGATCAAGAATGGAGCTTCAGAAAAAATCACTACTCATGCCTACTCTTTGCTCAGCAGATGTCTGCAGCCTGAAGCTTTCTGGTGTTCACACAAACACACCTGCACATGCACACACACACACGCACACACACACACACACACACCGCACACTGTTAGTCTGAGCTGGAGAGAGACAAGGGGTACTCATGCAGGGATGCTGTGATCAGGTGGTGGTAATCAGCAGGAATTCAGCATCAGAATTTTGCAGTTTTTGCTTTCTTATACTATGCCTGTCATTTTTTCCAGCGGTATGTTTGATCCAGAATGCTCACTAACTCTCACACACCCACATACACACATGCACACACACACAAACATGTTGCAACTGCACACACACATACTCCCTCACAACCTTACACGCACAACTGACTGGCAGGTTTCAGTGTTTGACAGAAATAAAAGAATATGGTGGTGTGTGTGTGTGTGATCACTGAGCCTTTGACAGGATCTTGATCCCCCATAGAGCACCAGCAAGTAGAGACACACACATAAAGACAAACACGTGTACACCCCGATACTCACACACTTACACACATACTCACAAACACACCACTGGCCAGTCCGGTTTCAGTTAAACCAGTTCCGCAGAAACATGGTCAGATGGAAGAATGTGTCTGTGTGTGTGTGAGTGTGTGAGTGTGTGTGTGTGTTTGTGTGTGTATGAACACTAAGCCCCGGACAGGAACTCAATCCCCTTAGAAGCACCAACAACGAGGCAGACTAGGAGAAGTAACCACCACACAGAATGCCCTGTTTGTGTGTTTGGGTGTGTCTGTGTGTGTGTGTGTTTGTATCTGCAGAGTTGGTTTCTGAGACAAACAGCTTAGACAGAGCCTGTTTTAAGCATAGTGTATCTCCCTGGTCACCCAAACAAGAGAGAAGAGGAGGAGGCCGATGCACTAGGGGGCATCTCTTCTGCCAGATACTCTGACAGCCTTGTTCAGGTATTCAACCCTCTGTCCTGTACCATCACTTTAATACAGTAATACGAGCACAAACTACAGTGGGTAAGTTAGGGTAGTGCTGTGTAGTAGTTACATGGTACTTGTGAAACCATAATAAAAAGTATTGCCAAAACTATAAACAATATACACATATATTGTCAAATCAACACATTTGTTCCGTTGTTATCAAAGACAAACCCGTTTGGTCATATAAGGCTATCAGCTCCTGTTCTCGTACAAAGAAATACATGTTTTTTGAATAATGTTATTAGAGTTAATTGCGCATTTAAAGTTAGGGGCCAAACCAGAAGACTGGAGAACCTTATGCAGAATAAAGCAACATACATTTATTTCGGGTTTACCTTCAGCCAACCCCTCAGCCTTTCAAGTTCTGTCAAGCTCCCAAACTGTGCCTGGCTGGAGTAAATTGCGCAATTAAAGTGACATTTACATTTGAGCCATTTAGCAGGTGCTCTTATCCAGAGCAACTTACAGTAGGTATAGGAACATTTCCCCGAGGCAAGTAGAGTGAAGTGTCACTGTAACGCACACCTCGAGTTCTCCAACCTAAAAGTAAGTTAACTAAAGTACGTTTCCTACAAAGGGACCTGCAATAGGTTGGTCCATCGGCAGCGCGAGGAGATGAGGAAGGTGTCCTGTATCGACTGTAGGACACTGTGTTCGAGCTGTAGACTGGAGGGCGCTGTGTTAGAGCTGTAGACTGTAGGACACTGTGTTAGACACTGTGTTAGAGCTGTAGACTGTAGGACACTGTGTTAGACACTGTGTTCGAGCTGTAGACTGGAGGACACTGTGTTAGACACTGTGTTAGAGCTGTAGACTGGAGGACACTGTGTTAGAACTGTAGACTGGAGGGCGCTGTGTTAGAGCTGTAGACTGTAGGACACTGTGTTAGACCATGTGTTAGAGCTGTAGACTGGAGGACGCTGTGTTAGACACTGTGTTAGGGCTGTAGACTGGAGGACACTGTGTTAGACACTGTGTTAGAGCTGTAGACTGGAGGACACTGTGTTAGACACTGTGTTAGAGCTGTAGACTGGAGGACACTGTGTTAGACACTGTGTTAGAGTTGTAGACTGGAGGACACTGTGATAGACACTGTGTTCGAGCTGTAGACTGGAGGACACTGTGTTCGAGCTGTAGACTAGAGGACACTGTGTTAGAGCTGTAGACTAGAGGACACTGTGTTAGACACTGTGTTCGAGCTGTAGACTGGAGGACACTGTGTTCGAGCTGTAGACTAGAGGACACTGTGTTAGAGCTGTAGACTAGAGGACACTGTGTTAGACACTGTGTTAGAGCTGTAGACTGGAGGACACTGTGTTAGACACTGTGTTCGAGCTGTAGACTAGAGGACACTGTGTTAGACACTGTGTTCGAGCTGTAGACTGGAGGACACTGTTCGAGCTGTAGACTAGAGGACACTGTGTTGGACACTGTGTTAGAGCTGTAGACTGGAGGACTTTGTGTTAGAGCTGTAGACTGGAGGACACTGTGTTAGAGCTGTAGACTGGAGAACACTGTGTTAGACACTGTGTTCGAGCTGTCGACTGGAGGACACTGTGTTCAAGCTGTCGACTGGAGGACACTGTGTTAGAGCTACTATTGCAACGCATCACACTTCAATCACAGAGATGTTTTACACCTCAACCCTCCATTACACCTCTCCTTCATCAAGGGGCTCCATTACGAGCCATTAAATAGGAAAACAAATGCAAGAACGTTAACTAATAAATGCGTGTTCAGCAATGGGCAGATACACTGGGGACAGTGCAGCTGGTCTTTTCCCTTCTCTCACCAGAGATAGGAAATAGCTGCAGTGGAATTGGAAGATGAAGGGTTTGCTTTAGTGGCTGTAATCAGAGTCAGGCCAGCCACCCCCTAGAGGAGGATATGACATCACGTAGGACACACTCCCACACACGTCAGTGTCAGCATCTCTGCCTCCTCCTCAATATCCCTCTACCTCTCTCTCTCTCTTTTTTTCTCTCTCTTTCTCTCTCTCTCTCTCTCTCTCTCTCTCTCTCTCTCTCTCTCTCTCTCTCTCTCTCTCTCTCTCTCTCTCTCTCTCTCTCTCTCTCTCTCCCTCTCTGGCTGTCTTTGTGTCTCTCTGTCATGATAACTGGATATATAGATAGATATAGCTCGGTTCTTGATCAACATACAAATGTGCGCAAACACGCATACACCCACACGTATGTACTCACACATACACGCACACATACACACGCACACACACACTCCTTCTGTTGTATAGCCCAGGCAAGCTAATGAGCTTACCTGCGGTGTTATTAAATCCGGAGCAGGTTCAGCTCCTGCTGTGTCTATAGATAGATCTCAGATGAATCATAAGGCTGGGAAAAGCAGCTTTGCTTTGGAAACTTGATTAAAGTGACTGGCAGCAGTCTGTATTCTATTCATTGCATTTGCTTTGGAGATAGAAATACGATTAAGGTCTCAGCAACTTAGGGGTTTTAGAGTTCAACAACAAATGTGTTTACAAGGTGTTGGTAAGACCCTGCACCCACACACTTTATGAAGAGTTTAGCTCCCATCTACATAGCAAGCTATTGAAGTCGTCTTTGGAAGACATGATCACCTTATAGAGAAAGCGCTCGTGGCTGTCATGAGACTGACAGACAGCCAGGAGTTTGGTTGCGTTACTTTTCAAGGTAGGCTTCTTGCCAGTGGGTGCAGCACGTTTGGAATATGATCTGTTTTAGTTTTTTTTTCGACACTGATAGTTTCCGATTGTGTAACAATTTTTGTTAAAATCATATAACGTCGCACTTTGTGGGTTTATACACAGACAAAGAGGCACTAGTGAATGGACAGCAACAAAGCAAGGCTCAGCTATCTGTAATATTACACAACAAGCACCCAGTACCTGGCTGGTGCGTCGTGTTTTCCTCACCACAAGGCCTGTCAGACAGAACAAAGATTCAAAGCACAGCTCAAGTGATCCTCCACAGGCCTCCTTTACGGCTTCGCAGGGAGGCTGTTCGCTCATCGGGACTTTCTCATTGAGATCATGGAGATGGGTTTTCTCCTGGGGCCCTATCCCTGTCGAGAGGGCTTCTAACCCTCTTATGTGACATGCATCCTCATTTATCAGGCCTTTGTGTCCCTGTTCCCTTCATTAGGCAGACTCTCAGAAACTTAAGCCTCCAGCCTCTTCCAGACACTGGAACACTCATCTCCAGTATCACCTCAACCGGTCGTGTGCCACCTGGGTTCCGCATATTGGAAATTTGGCATTGCAATGTGGTCGTGACTGGTGAGAGAGACCACAGCTTAGTGAAAGCATATTTGGTCAGCAGATGTCAGGGTTACTGGGTACCAGCGTGCATAGTGGTTGAGATTGTGGTCAGTCTTGAGGCAGACAGACTGGCCTGGGGCGAGAAGACCTGCAGAGTAACAGTGAGGCATGAGATATCTCCTCTTAGCTGGTAGAGCAATCACGCCGGCAGGCCATAATCGCTGACACACACACAAACAGCCGTTCCATGCCTCACCCATGACTGTAAATATCATTATTGTCTATACGACGGATGACAGGGACATATCTTCCATGGGGTAGGGGAAAGAAAGAGAGAGGAAAATGAGGGAGAGAGACAGAATGAAAGAGGGGGAGAGAGAAAGAGAGAGAGAGACAGAGAGGAGAAAGAGCAAGGTGAGATAGAGAGAGAGAGAGTTGGGAGGGGGAGATACAGTAAAGAGAGAGAGAGAGATAGGGGGGGTAGTCATTGGCAGGAAGTGAGAGAGGCCACCGTCTGTCAGTCTGTGTGAGTGACAGCGATGATAGGGACCATCAGAGGCTAAAATGAGGTGGAAGTTATCAGCCACAGTGTGGAGAGACGGAGAGGAAAGGGGGGATGGGGTGGAGGCAAAGGGATGGCAAGGATGGGCAGAGGGTGGCTGGAGGATGGGTGCTGGAGGGGGGGGGGCTTGTTAAGGTCATGTGTCTGACCCTTGACCATGCTACTGGTCCATTACTCTTACAATGTGTGCAGAGTTGCTCCGGATACATGACTCAGAGGAGGGGGGGATGATAATGGGCTGGGGTGTCTGGATATTGGAGCTCATGTAAATGAGCTCCTGGGCTCCGGGGCATCCATGCTCCCTGTCTTAAACAGCTCCAGCACCTCGAGATTCCTAATCATCTTTCCTTGTTTCCCCTGCTCATAAAAGAAGGATTAGAAGTGGTTATTAAAGATAATCATTGCGGAGCCGAATCCTCTGCCGATGCTGCGGAGAATAGAATAAATCCAGAATATAAAAGAACAAGTTAGCCTTAGGTTTAAAAAGTTTGACTAGATACTAAGCCCTCTGGAGAGATTGCAGTCTTCCACTGAACTGCTCTTTGACTGTGTATTTGCATATAATAACCACTGTGGAAAACCCAACGCTCTGACTCCTATTATTCGTTTTTCGGACCACTTTCCTGATCTAATAGATGACCTTATAGCTCTGACCACGTCCCTTACCCCACCTGGCTCCACAAATGACCTTATGGATGTGCTGTAAGTGGTCCGTCCCCAGCACCGGCGTGAGATGGGGTGTGTAGGGGATCACAGAAGCCTGTAGGCTGTGTGTGTATGTGTGTATGCGAGAAAGAGCGAGACAGAGAGACAGAGAGGTGGAGAGAGAGAAAGAAAGGAAGACGCTTGCCCCTACAAATCGAATTCATAACTGTAAAACTGGACACACACACATGCACATATGCGATCAGCCTGCTAAAAAGGTCAGATATGATTCATGGGCATTTGAGAGGCCGGAAGAGGAAAAGGAGGAGGAGGAGAGGTGTGTGTGTGTGTGGGGGGGACGGGGACGGGGGTAAGATTAGGAGGAGGAGGGGATGAAGGAGGAGGTGCCAGAGGAGAGGAGGAAGACAAAAAGGTGAAGGAGAAAAAGGAGAAGGAGATGCAGGTGTCAAAAGCAGATGGCCCCTAATGGGAGCTTAGCGTCTATAAACGGCTGTTTTAAAAAGACCCATTTCTCCACAGTGTTAAATGAATTCCCACATGAGGTATGGCAGCATTCGCCAGGGACATGGACGAGCTGGCCCCTACTTGGCCCCGCTGGCTCTCTGAGCCGGAACATTCTGTCGGCCACATCCACTCCCGACAAGCTCCCCTGACACTGCAATGCATCATGGGATGCTGGCGAGGGGAGGGCAACGGGTGATGTGTCTCAGCTCCTGACAACAGCTACGGGCATTTCCATTAAAAACCACACAACTCAAGTCAACGGCCCTGGCTCTCTCCTTCAGGCTCTGCTGCTGCCCCCCCCCCCCCCCCAGAAGAAAGGGGGGAAACAGCCAGGGCTGCAATTCTTGACAAATTCATCATGCATTTGCACACACGGCCACACAGGTTAAGTTGGTAATGTGCAGTTTGCTGCGTGCGTGAATGACAGAGGGAGATAGTGTGGCTTGTCGGTGGTGGCTCACACGAGTTTGTGTGTATGTGTGCGTGTGTGTGTATGTGTGTGTGTGTGTGTATGTGTGTGTGTGTCATATGTTTTACTGAAGCCTTGAGGATGATGATAAAAGAAAGCAAGGCCAAGATCACAGCAGCTTGGAACGTCAGCTCACCCTCCTCTTACACACACGCATCCTTATCTCCTCTCTGCACCCACAACACCTGACAACAAGGATGTGTTGTTTATTTCACACACCCGCACACACACCCGCACACAAACATGCACGCACGCACTCACACAAGAATGATCTGCTTAGCTTTTTCTTAGACAGGCCACTGAATTATAACACAATCATTTAAAATGGCCCAAGCAAAGGTCATCGTGGATAAGCCGGTGAATGTGCGTGTGTATTGGTGTGCATGTCTGTAAGTGTGTGTGTGTGCGTTTGTGTCTGTACGTGTGATCCCCTGCATCACTCCTGTGTGAATTACGGGTCATGTGTGTGATTCCAGTGATGGATGCCGTAGGAATCTGCTTCTCTGCAAGGTCTGTCTATGTGATGGGCTGAGCAGGGACTGTCAGGGACAACACCCCCCCCCCCCCCCCCCACACACACACACATGCAGACACACAGACACCTATATACATACATACATATACTGGACATACCTACAAGAAGAGGAGAAAGGGATGAGGAGCAGATGAGAGAGGGAGGGAGGCAGGGAGGAGAAAAGGGCTCTCACCAGAGAGTGAGTGAACTCAGGGGCGTGGTCATTCTTGTCTGTGATGGTGATGGTGGCGGTGGCGGTTCCTGTCAGTCCGACCTCACTTCCTGCCATGTCCTTGGCCACAATCTCCAGCTCGTATTGTGTCGTTGGAAGGGTCTGGAGAAACCATAGAGGAGGACAGTCAGTGACCCATCTTACAGTGTGACACAGAAGAAGGCAGAAACACACACACTCTCACACACACACACACACACTCACACAAGTGCATATCAGTTTCAGAAGGAATATGCAAAAGTAATCAGGATTAGACAAAGGGTCCGTAAACAGACATCAGAGGAAGGCAATTCCCCGAATAACAATGTAAAAAATTCATTACTGACAGATGAACGCCAACTGAGGCTGTGTTGATTGCTTTCCCAGTCAGTGTGTGGGCTGCCATGCTTAAATATCATGACAGAGCCAGGAAGCACATGCTCCGGCTCAACACAGACCCACCCACACGAACAGATAGAGAGCTACTCAAATACCAAGTGCCTTTTGTAATCTCAACCATACATATTCTGAGTACTGTAAAGTGCTAGTCTTCGACAAACACCCTTTTTTTCCTCTGGTAAAAGGTTACACCCACTTCTAGATCAGGTGAATACTGTAGAGTAGGCATGAACACAAACATATGAGCAGTTTATAATTGTCGGCTACTGTCGGTTTACATAAAACTGATGTATGTACAGTGTGGTATACGTCAGAGAGCAGTATCAGCTCTCCTCAAGGTGTCAAATGACCTTCTGCCGGTGGGGGACTCTGGGAACTGTGCCATCTTAATTCTCTTGGACCTTAGTGCTGGGTCTGACACAATCAAGCATGACATCCTCCGGAACAGTCTCAAAGGAAAGGTAGACATTCTGGGCATTTCCCCAAAAGGTACTACTTAAAACTTGTCCTCTTCACCCATCACCTGTGGTGTGCCGTACGGTTCCATCCTGGGCCTCATTTCAGTCTCATTATAATTTACGAGCTGCCGCTAGGCTTTATTTTTAGGACATTTAGTAATATTTCTTACCACTATGAAGCGAACGCTAGCAGTTGTACCTTCCCCTGAGGCAAGCTGATGATAAATCCATAAAACCCCTCTTAGTTTGCCTTAAGGACCTTGAACATTGGATGTCAAAAACTACCTCCAGCTAAATACAACTGTGAATTTATATTGTTTGGCCCATCTGATTCTATCAATAGTATAGTGGAAAATCTGAGGCCACTTTCCAAAAACAAAAAACAAAGATCTTGGTGTTATCTCTTTGTTTCTTCCCTAAAACGTTATAGGCAAACACATTATGTTGTTAGCTTTTTCCAACTCAAAGCCAATGCAAAGTTAAAACCTCCTCTCTCAATCTCAAATATTCTTCATGCTTTTATCTTCTTCCCATCTTGATGACCGCAACTCCCTGTACTTCCTCCCTTTAAAAGTTGGATTATTTGTTCTGAAAGCAATGCATGGATTTGGGGCCACTTCATCATTTCTGACCTGAGCCTTAACAACACATCAACACATCACGTCTCTTCGATCTTCAAACCACATGCGTTTGTACGCACCATGTTTTAGACTAGGTATGATGGGGATTGTATAGTCTCTTTTGCTGCCCCAAGGCTATGGAATGGCCTTCCTCTACACCCCCAGCCTCTATCCATTTGAATCCTGCCTCATTTTTTCCCCCAGGCTTTTCTGTCTCCATAAAGTATTGGCATGGTTTTCCTGTCAGCTTGTGTGCTACTGTATGTCACGTGTATTGGATTTGTGTGTGTAGCTTGTCTCGTGTGTCATGTTATATGTACTTATTTGTACTTATTGTTCTGCTTTGTTTTGACTTTACAGCACTTTGGTTGAAACATGTGGAATATAAACACATATGATTGATTGATTGTGATACTGTAGACCTGCTGTACAGAAACCCATGTAAAAACCCAAACAGACAGACCTACACCATTTGTTTTATTTTTGTACTCTGGGGGGTGTGCTGTGAGAGAGGAGGGTGAGGGAGGGGAAGTAAAGGAGGAAGTAAGGAGGGATTAAAATGTTCTTCGCAAAATCTTAGAAGATCAAGGTTTTGGTAGTTGGAGACGGATGTACAGTAATTCCTGGTGCAGTTTTGCAAACTTATGCATTTATTGATGAATGCCCTCCACGACTTCATCACATTTTTCACATGTCTGCCTGTCTTTCTTTTTAAGCATAGACACAAAGAGCATCAATAGGGCAACTACTGTACACACAGCCCCTGACCAGTGCATTCATGATGGTCACCAGAGCAGGACTACCTGGGTGCAGAGGCGGCGCTACCATTAGGCAGAGTAGGCAGCCGCCTAGGGTCCAAGAATGCCTGGGGCCCCGGTAAAAAAAATGTTTTACATTACATTACATTACATTATTCATGTATGAAACAAACCCAAACCCCCTGTCTTGCTAAAATGGTTTGTCCCATATTGTTTCTCAGCCCAGCAGTGGAAAATACGTTCGGTAGCTTAATCAGTTAGCCGACAGTAAGAGGGACAGATAGGAGTATTTGAAACAATAATTTGAAATTATAAAACGATTATATGTTAGCGGTGAAGCAAAAAGACGGAAGGAGGAAAACTAAACTTGTATTACCACCCTCCCAAAGGTGACCACGTTTTTCTTCTTCTGCCAACAATGTTATCAACAGTAGTAGTAACCTTAGTTAACAGCTGCGGCTAGTACTACTAATGTGAATATCTTAGCGGCTGCAGCTATTCCTGAAGACGATTTGACATTGACAGGCTCAGAAGGTAAAGAAATACATTATGTAGGGACCTGAACCAGTCTCTGTCTGGGGCCCCCAAATCACTAGAGCCGCCTCTGTCTGGGTGTAATCCTGTCCAGGTGCAGTCGACCTGGAGGTGCAGGGACATCAGCTGGGATGAAGCTGTTGATGACTTCAGCCATTGTCCCTGATGGGCAACCTGCCTGAGAGCTGTTAGAAACCACAGATTTACTCAAACTCATCCATCTGTTTCACTGATTCCTCATCCTGCAGGCCAGCTTCCACAGGTCCACCATTGCTGATAATACCTTTCGCCATCTCACCAACAATATTCAGACACACCCTCACACTCACGTCAACAACAACAAAAACATACACACATCCGGACACGCGCGTGCACACACAGACACAAACAGGTGTGTGCGCTCACAGACACACACCTGCAGCCCAAACAGCTTCAGCAATCCTGAAACAGAAGAGCTCGCTGCCACAGACTGTAGATCTCTCAGGAGTGCTCAGACTTTAGAAAACTATCATCGTGCCACCCTGCTAAGAGTCAACAGCCAAGAGGAGAGTTGGAATGATTGCCCCACCCCTACACAACTGTGACGCATTACCATTAGCACTTTGGCAATGTGTGAGAGCCTAGCAGACTGTTGCTAATTACAATATCAATTCATCTCTGCTGGGAGGATACAGGCATTAAATAAAACGACCTGCCTTTTAATGACAGGATCATTTCGACTGGTGAATATTGTATTGTGACAGTGAGTCCTGTTTCCTGTTGTTGACGCAAACATACACCGCTGAATTCATTCTATCGCTCTCCGTCACCAGTGTTACCTCCATCACTCCAGCCTTTCAGAAGGACCCAGCCTCATCTGTTGTGGCTCTCAAATGTTACTGATCTTCACTGTACCCATTCACTCATTCCACACTCATTCCACACACACACACACACACTCACTGCATCCTTCATTCATGAATGGAAATAATGGTCTTGTGTGCGCTGTCATTCCCTTGACACTCTTCTTCACACATCCTTCCTCCCAGCATGCACCTGATGTAGTTCTTTTGGGGAGGAATGCAGGAGGCAGAGAGATGGTGCGCGTGTGAGCACCCATGAGTTTGTCGTCGACAGTGTGTGATAAGGAAGCCCTGCCAGTCTTCTCGGGAGTTGCTACATGGCTGTGGACAGATGGAGCTTCACACACCCTTTAGTCTATAAAAACACCCCACCCATCTGTTGAGCATCCACACTGGGCTAGACTCAGGGACACATCGTCCCTATTGTGTCTAAACACAAACATACACACACACACACACACATACAGCACCACACACAAAGTAGCTGGCAATGTCTTAATGACACGAGTCCCCGGAGTGACCTGTCCATCTCTCAGAGTCTGGCAACTTCACGAGTCCTGACAGCTTGTGTCACTTGCCTCCTGGGTGTTCTGGAGGGAGATGGTCTGTGTAGGCTGGACAGACCGACCCATCAGAGCCAGGGCAGCTCGTACAATGTCCAGGTGAAGAATAGGCTGCACTGATGCATAAATCATCCCTTTAAAGAATATATTAAGAGACTCCTGAGTGATTCTAATGAGTGATTGTATGACTGAGAGCGGGCCCCGAACCGGAACAGGGAGATTGTGAAATGGAGCCTCCCAAATGAGATATCTCTGAGATACAGCCTAAGGAGACACCAGATCTGAGAATGACATTTCACACTGTCTAGGAGCGATTCATCAGGGAGGAGAGGACAGGAAAAGAGAGAGTGGAGAGAGGAGAGGGGTGAGGAGGTGTCGGGACGGGAGCAGTAAAGATCCTGGAACCACAGTCTGGGACTACCACATTTTTTCTTTTCCTCAAAAGGTGTAATGTGATAATTAAATTGGCTGAGCTCGTGGCCTCATAAAGCAGGTGCTCGCTTCACAAAGCCACCGAGAATTCTTCAGTCCTCCTTTCGCAGCCCGACGTCACATTGACACACAAAGCAGGCTCAGAGAAGTGCTGCAGGAGACGGAAACCACAACAGCCCGTCTAACAAAGCAGCATTATTCCTCTCACCTATGTGCCTCCCTCCCTCGCACGCCACTCTCCCCTTCTTTTTTGTGGGCTGCTCCTGCTTTCTTTCTTTTCCTCCCATGGTACCCTTTACCACTTGTTAAAATTCCAGCTTTTCACAGCACAGTACTTTTGCAACCAGAAGTGAGTCTGACTGTGTGAAAGTATGATCAAAGCCTCAGATTGCTAATTTCTCTTTTTTTTCTCTCTCTCTCTCTCTCTCTCTCTCTCTCTCTCTCTCTCTCTCTCTCTCTCTCTCTCTCTCTCTCTCTCTCTCTTTTTTTTGTTTTTTGTTTGTTTTTTTGGGGGGGGTTTGTCTTGATAAGACGGGTTTGGTGTGGTGAAACAGCTTAGTTGGCTGGTAGTTCTAACTGCCCAATAAAGGTATCTTTAAAAGTCAACGTCTTTCTTTGTGTCTCTGTCGCTCTCTCTCTCTCTCTCTCTCTCTCTCTCTCTCTCTCTCTCGCTCTTTCACACTTTCTCTCACTCTCTCTGGACTTATCTCTCTCGCTGTGTGTAAATCATAGTGGTTAAGCCTGTGTACTTCTTTGGTCTTCTCCTCCACTCTTATGTAGAGCCTGTTGTTTCAGACTCCGTCTGTACAGCAGCTTGTCTTCTCTGTCCCCCCTCCCTCCCCCCTCTCCCCTTACAGACCGCAGGAACATGGGAATAAAGAAGGGGACAGAGTAGATGGGTTTTCTCATCTCTGTCACATGCTGTATATATATTTATATATATATATATATATATATATATATATATATATATATATATATATATCCATACCGAATATATATGTATCAATGTATGTATGAATGTATTTATGTACATACTCACAGTATTTATATGTACTGTATAGATAATATTAGGTTTGTTTTCCCTTTATGCAGTCACATAAAATAAAAAAAAGACCTGACCAAACTTTCGCTTGCAGTGGGCCGTTCCTCTTGATTTGAGCGCACTTTTCCAATGGTAGCTCCCCATTCACCTGGTAGTATCCCTGGCAACGGCCCGTGGGTTATTTACTCCGCATCCCTTCAATCTCATAGATTAGAGAGGGCTCTTCCCTTGCCCCTGTGCCAACACCCAGCAGGGCTGTTAGACATGGGCATCCGTTCATGGCACACTGCCTTTATTGTGTGTGTGCAAGTGTGTTTTTGCATGGTATGGTTCAATACCAGGCTCAGCCCCACCCAGCAGGGTGCCATCTGTCAGCATATCAGAGCATGGAATCCAGCCTGTCCCCCATACTGGGCATCCTCTCCTGGACCGAGAGAGTGTTTGTTTCCTGTCAGAGACGCTTGATTTAATGTTGTGTGCACCACAGGTGGGTGGGGTTAACTAGCACTTTAGGGATTAAACTACAGCATCCAGCTCCAGCACCTGGCAAAGCCACAGCCGTTACATACAGAGGGACTGCAGAAGGTCAGACAGGCAAGAGCTGGGTGTTTTCTGAACACATTCTGAGGGGACATTTTTGAGGTCACTCCACTCTCGCTGCCGATCTGCCTCTCTCTCTCTCGTCTTTTTCCCGCCTCTCTCCTCATTACAACCCTCTCTATCCCTCTCTCCGTCACGTTTCCCCAGTCCTACACTCCAGATGTAACTTGGCTGACTGTCAAGAGTTCTGAGAAACGCTCAACCCACAATGCACCTCTTCAGGCACCTGATTAATTGCCATGCCAAATCTTAATTACAGCACGACCACAATCACATGGCTTTTATCTGGGCCACTTGAACCTGCTGTTGACCCACTTCTCTCAAGCACTCCTCTCACCCTCTCCTTTTATCCAGTGCCGAGGAGATTCAAGTTTCTTGAGTTCAAATTTTACTGTCTGGTGCTACCGGTGTTGGCTTCTGATACAACAGAATTATTCTTTGAAATTCTCTGTAGTCCTCAGTATAAGAACAAGGAATGCTTTAAACAAACATTGTAGCGAGTCACACACGACAATTGAGATGAATTAACCGCAGGCCACAAAAGAGCAACAGTCAATAATCTCAACGTGTTTCTAAACCTTTGTGCATTTTTTCATTCCCCAACTTTTTTTTAGGCTCCGTGTTGTCATTATGTTCAACAATTAGCTCTGCACTCCAGTCTGATTATATTTCTTTCCCTCTACCTTTCCCTCTCTCCTTCTCTCTCCCTCCATCCCTGAAAGCCTCTTTAATTCATTCATTATTAACTCAGAGTTTGAAATTTAAGCATCATTTGAAAAACAAAAGAAGCGACATAGTGAACAAAACAAAAATAATAATACAAAAATGCATTGTAGAGAAGAAATAATTTCTTTGAAACTAAAACTTGTGACTTGGGGAGTGTTGGGAACACACTCCCCAAGTCACTGAGCTGCACCCCAGAAACTTACTGTAGGAGCTAGGGAGTCTCTCTGAATGCTTGCAAGCGTAATCAAGACATATGTTGCGATTGTAACATTAATTTGTCTCCTGGTTCCACCTTTGTGTAATTTCAACAGGTGGAGGATAAACTTCCACAACAATACTATGTAGGCAATTACAGCTTGATAACAACCTAATATACATATTGTCACTGTGTGGAGTCAGGTTTCCTGCAGAGTATTTGACTATCTAGTATTTGTGTTGTCACAGGACGTTCCTGTTCCCTTTCCTCATGCCACAGCTGTCGTCCCTGGCCCGAGCCACACCGAGAGAGTGTTGATCTCTGCTGAGGTAAATGACCCAGCAAAGAGCCAAGCCAGAAAGATCCAGAAGGATGCACCAGGAATGATAAAAGGGCCTGAGTGACTGGGGAGCTGATCCGGTCCATATGTTACCACATTGCTGGCCCTGACTGTCGCCAGGCAGGTTCTGGGGAGTACCCGCATCAGAGAGGCTCTGCCTGCGACTTGGAAAACAAGCTAAACTAATTTACACCTCAGAGAATCCCTATTTAGTGGTAAACAGAAGACCCAGGTCCCACCTGCTATACACCCCCTGGTTTCAACCTGCCCCGCCACAGCTGGTCTGCTTGCTACCTTGCCTCGCTGGCACGGAGAGGGCTTGTTTTTTGAGAGCTATGCTTTATTCCACAAGCCAGCATCTGGAAACTTCTACAGTGTGGTTTCCCTGGGGCGAGCCTGTCTGCATCACGTCACAAGAGCTGCAAACTGTCTCTGAGTAGGAGGCTTCCCCTGGAGAGAACGTTGCTCTGGATCTTCGAGGCAAACAATGGCGTTGTGACTGCCCCATGTCAGGGCTTCATGAGCAAGCCTCACCGTTTAGGATGCCACTACAAACTGTCTAGACAATGTTGTTACAAACAACGATGTAGAACCTTGAGGAAAATCTGTAGGAGAGACACTTTAGTTACGGAAAAAAGCTATACGTTTAGAGATCCTTTCTATTGCCTTTGTGAGTGGCTAATGGCTAATCTTGTGGGGACAGAAAATTCCGTCCAAGATAGAATTCTGCTATCCCCAAACCTCTACCTTAATCTTTACCCCAAAACAAACCTAAACCATAAACCTAACCCTAAAACTAACCTTGGATCCTAACCCTAAAGTGATCCCCAACTCCTAACCACAACCCTTAATGTTATTCTAATCCTAACACTAACCCTAACCACCCTAAAACCCCCATATGAATATCCCTTGAACTCGTGAGGACCAAGAAAACAAACACACACGCACACAAACATACACACACACTCAGTCACACACTACATCAAACCAAATGCTTCGATTGGGGAAATCACGTTGTAGGCATTGACCGTATTTATCCAGGTCTCATCAGATCAATTAGCAGTCAGATGAGAAGCTGTAGCGCTGCCTCCATCCACTGCTCTGTCATACTGGGGGGGACCAAGGGGGGGGGGGGGGGAGGTGAGGGGGGGGCGGTAATTGGGGTCAAGGTTGGGTGTTGGGCTGAGAGAGGCGGAGCAAGGAGAGTGGCGAAAGATAATCTAATCAGGTGCATCATTAGACCCTGGCCTAATCGTTGTCAATTACCCACTCATTACACATATATTGGTGACTGAAATAGACCCCATTACACCATAGCCCCATGAAGAGGGGGAAAGAAGGGGAGAGAGAGAGGAAGTTAGTGTACATATGCAAACCTATCCACATGTGTGCCTGTCCGTGTGAGTTCACATGCCTCAGTGTGTGTATGAGTGTGTATGTGTGTGTGTGTGTGTAAAGTGGTCCGGTTAGGAGCGATCGGCGTGCCACCATCAGAGCCATTAAAGAGCCATCTGGGAGGGCGGAGGCAGCGGCAGCCCTACTGAGGATCGCAGGTGTTCCTGGTTAACTCCTAATTAGATTAGAGAGCACATCAAACAGACCTGGGGGGGGGGGGGGCAGCTCAGCGGGGAGGGGGGGGGGCGGGAGTTTGGGCGGAGGGGCCAATCACCCAAGGCCGCGGGCCAAAAAAGGCCTCCTCTGCCATCAATCAGGCTGAATCAATCAGTCGACGGGAACAATTTGATTGGTTCCCCTGAAGCTGGAGGGCCTGTTAGGGTTTGTGATGCAACACCAGTATGTGTTGTGTAAAGGGATTGTGATGGTAAAGACAGTTGAGTCTATCCAGGATGGATTAGAGTCTCCTCCTGACAGTACCTACAGGGGACAGCCATCCCTCGTCCCAGTTCACACACACACCAACACATGCTCGCACACACACAAGCACACACTAGTCAGGTGTCCTGCCTTGGGTACATCTCTTTCCTCTGGTCTGAGCCTGGGAAAACAAACAATGGGGATCTTGGCAGAGCTCCTTGTGAAGCCACACACGCAGCGCAGGGCGGAGGGCCCCGACATCAATGCCCAAACACATCAAACGCACCTCAGGCTGCTGCCACTGATGTGGGATGTGGGATGGTAGAGCTCAGATTTGTTTGTCTGGACGGGTTTTTTCTTTGTCTCCTGAGATCATTCTCTCGACAGCTCACCGGCCAGCTCTTCCTCATCTGGCCACCTCTGTGTGAGTGTGTGTACATGTGTGTGTGCACATGTGTGTGTGTACATGTGTGTTGGCTTTGTTTTGAGTTAGACGTGTGTTTTCCGTGGTTGTACGAACCCCTTCTCTCAAGGTCTGCTCACCTGGCTGCTTCCCACTGACAGGAGCCCAGACACGACCCCCACCCCTTCAAGGCCTAGCTTGGTGTGAGCGTGCGTGTGCCAACGTGTGTGTGTCCTTGTACTCCTTTCTGGAGGGGGGGGGGGGGGGGAGTCATGGTCATCATTCTGCAGGAGAGGTCTGCCCTGCAGCTCCACATTAAGAATGGTGAACATAACTTGTTCCCTGGCGCAATAACCATGATCATTACCAGCACCATAAATGTGTTGAACAGGCCATTACGGCAGAGTTCATGACCGTATACCACAGGCAGATTCAATAATCAGAGATATCACCTTAATTTTAGTGCCACGCGAATGGTTGGTGTAGCGCCCCCTTTGGATGGAAGCACAGCAAAACTATTTCAGATGACTAATATAATAGTTGAAGTGTAAACTACGACGATCCCTCAGTGAATATTAACTGCGATTCAAATAGTATAGCTGTGTTCAAACGTCTTCAGTCAAGTGAAGAGACAGCAGATTGCGCTGATCAAGAAATGATTGAAGCCTGTGTTCAGAAGTGCAATGCAGTGTGTCTCTAGTTCTGTAGCAACATGAACCAACCCCTGACAAGAACCATCGATGCATTCAGGACAGACAGAGAGCTCTGTCACAGGTACACAAATCACTCACACACACACACACACACACACACACACACACACACACACACACACACACACACACACACACACACACACACACAACGGTGAACAGAGAGCAGTGTTTCTCTGCTCTTCTGTTGTGTGTCTGTGGCCAGACAGGAGGAATGAACAGCCGTGACCTCACACTGAGAGCCACAGTCTGCCTGACGTCCCTCTGAGGCTTACTTCTCTCACACACACAAACACACACACACAACCCCGCACACACACAACCCCGCACACACACACACGACTACAGATGCACACCCACAGCAGGTGTTTTTTCTTGAAAAGGGATGAAAAAACGACAACAAAAACCCGCTCACACAAACACACACAAACACGTGAAAGGACTGATAATTAGCTTTGGGGTGGAGTGGGATGTGGGGGGCGAAAATAAAGGAGAGTAAAAAACTCTGATTGGCACTCTGATTTCTAACTGATAGGGTTGATCTTTCTTTCTCCTTTTCGTTTCCTTCTTTTCCCTCTACCTCTCTCTCCATCCTTCTTTCTCTCTTCATGCCATTCAGAGAACGGCATGTTCCTGTGTTTATCCCTCAGTGTCTCGCTGGGGAGCCAAGGTGTTAACAGCGAGTTGTCACGGTGACAGAGGGGCCAATGGCGATGGCATGGACATAATTGCAAGGAAATGTCACCATGGCTGATTAGCAGCCATTTGTACTTCTGCAAGAGGAAACCAAACAAAAAAGCCTCCTTGATGAGTCCATATTTAATGAGGCTCCACATGGTAATGCACCTCTCACACACACCACTCCATTCAATTTCCCCACATAAAACATGCAAATACCCAGCAGGCAATTGGCGAAATACAGAAAGTTTGAATTGAGACTGTCAATGAGACAAGGAGACACAGGAAGGACATGTGTCATTGTGTCCCTGTGTCTGTGTCCTTGTATTCCTGTGTCTATGTGTGACTGTGTCATTGTCTCCCTGTGTCTGTGTGTGACTGTGTCCTTGTGTCCTTGTGTCCCGGTGTCGTGGGCATGGTAATGTAAGTCCTGCTCAGTCCCAGCTGGGGGTGACAGGGTGTGAGAGCAGGGACAGGACTCCCCGCAGTCTGCTTTAATGAAACAGGAAACAGTCATCAGCAGTGGGAACCAGACGAGTCAGAACTAGCCATGAATTCCTTCCTTCTGAAAACTAACAAACAGTATGAGCTGCAGGCAGGCAGGCAGATAGGAGATCTGTCCGTCTGTCTGTCCGTCTGTCTGTTGAACAGCTTGCAGGTCAGATTCCATGACAATGTTCGTCAAGAGTGTTTGTGCGTGATCTACTTAACCTGTCAAGTCAGATATCCCATCGTCCCTATTAGCATAACTAATGTGTAATATTCCATACTGCCATGGGTCTATAGACATCTGCTTGAGCCTGGAGGGGGGTAAATAAACGCACACACATGCTCCCAAACACACACACACACACACACACACACAAACCGACTCCACGAGTTAGCGAACCCTGCCACGTCTCTCTGCTGTGAACAACACTCTGTCTACTGCCATGCCTCCATTCTCCTCCAGGATTGATTCTCTTGCTAGCCTGGCAATCTCACTCATCAATATTCACAAATCCCACCGTCCCGAAATACCCTCCGACCCACCAACACCTTTATCACCTCAGGGTAGAGGCTCTTAAAGGGACAGCGTCCTCCCAAATCAAACTTCCTGACTTGTTACAAGGTCTGCACCCACATGGGTATCCTGAGAGAAGCTAAAGCAGATGTCAACGTTACCCAATCAAAGCTTACAGTATTTTTTTAGATGTTGATGTTTTTTTTCAAGCTTATCGGGCTGGACACATGAGACTGTCCTCTGAAGTAAAAGGAAGCCAGACAACCATCGCCAGAAGAACAGAGTTTCCTCTGGAGATGAGAGGTTTTCTCGCATTCTCTAAACGGCAGTCATGAACATTTCATAATAGTCTGCCAATTAGAAGACATCTGAGGTATGAGCTAATTAGTGGCCCGTCCTTTCAGTTGGCCTCTCATCCTTACTCCACATCTTCAGCACACATGAAAGAACATGAGAGAACTGATGGAAGTAACTTCAAATAATTACCCATACCATGCAACTTTTTTTTTTTTCTCATTTTATCTCTCTTTTCACTCAGCTTTTTTCTTTCTTACAGATCGAGCCTCTTTTCACATGGTCCTTGAGGGAGGAAGAGAGCAGAGACAGCCGTGTAATAATGTCTGCACGTGGCCCAGCTGGTAAAATGACGGCGCCTTCATCCAAAGAATTCTCACGTTATTAACGCCGTTTGTCAAAACAAAATGTGGGTGGGTGTAATTAAGATCATTAGGAGTTTGACAAGGGCACTGTGTTCCACATTTCCCGTGGAAAGTCAAATCTGAGGTAGAACTGCTGAAGAGTCACTAACTAGCGCATCAACCAATAATTATACTATTCACACAGACATTTCAACAGTACAAATGTGATCCAACGCAGATCCATTGTCATGGTCTGAACTCAGACATGCGGTGACTGTGGCAGAATCTGTCACATCTGGCGTGCTGCAAACTAGACAGGTCCATGTGGGTGGATGGACTAGGAGTTGGTGGGCGAGGAATGATGGGCAATGACTTGTGGGCGAGAACTGGTGGGTGATTGAAGGTGGGTGAGGGAAGGTGGGTGAGGGAAGGTGGGAGAGGGATGATGGGTGAGGGATGATGGGTGAGGGATGATGGGTGAGGGATGGTGGGTGAGGGAAGGTGGGTGAGGGAAGGTGGGAGAGGGATGATGGGTGAGGGATGATGGGTGAGGGATGATGGGTGAGGGATGGTGGGTGAGGGAAGGTGGGTGAGGGAAGGTGGGAGAGGGATGATGGGTGAGGGATGATGGGTGAGGGATGATGGGTGAGGGATGGTGGGTGAGGGAAGGTGGGTGAGGGAAGGTGGGTGAGGGAAGGTGGGTGAGGGATGATGGGTGAGGGATGGTGGGTGAGGGATGGTGGGTGAGGGAAGGTGGGTGATTGAAGGCGGGTGAGGGAAGGCGGGTGAGGGATGATGGGCGAGGGATGGTGGGCGAGGGTTGATGGGCGAGGCAGGGGAACAAGGGTTGGGGGGCCATGTATCGTAGACCAGTGCGGTAGGAGAGAGGCTCAGAAGGGACCAGGGGAAGCCAGGGAATACTCTGATATAGCTTGTACCAGAACAACCCTGCCTGAAACCACTTTAAAAAAGAGCGCTGACTAATTAATTAATAGGAGGTATTAGGGAAATCATACACCCAGATTTGACACGCTTCATCTTAAACAAACAATCCAAGCAGTAAGCCCATTACTGATACAGCAATTTTCTCTTTGGTTAATTGTATTAGCGGGTTGAGGAGAGGAGGCACGGCCCAGGGCGTCTCCCCGACTCTGTTGAACTCCAGGGGGAGGAGTCTGTGCCAGAGTGAAGACCCTTCTGACTGGGCCTGGTCAGAGCAAAAGCAGACACATGCAAGGAAAAAGTAGCCATCTAAAAGTCACATGTCAGTTCCACACAAAGAGAAATACTAGATGGTGGTCCACATGACCTAAGACAGCGGGGGAAGACAGTACAGCTCACAAGTCACTATTAACCATTTCAGTAAATATGTTATTCTGTCTTAATGAGTAGGAGTGTTACAAAAGATTAGGCGTGTGTGTGTGTGTGGGTGTGTGTGTATATGCCTGCGTGCACGTTTGGTTGTGTGTGTGTGTGGCATCACCTGGTCGGAATCCCTCTTGTTGACAGGCTAATCAGTTACCATGGTGACAGTGTACAGAGTGCGTGCGCAGATATAGGTGTTTATGGGTGAGAGTGTTCTCTCGTCTGAGCCAATCCTGCTTCGGCTTTGTCATAAGCCCCCTGTGGAGCTTTACGTTTCCTGTGCTGGGGAGATTTTGTGGATTGTCTATTCAGAAGAAGGGGGCAGACGGGGGAGGGGGGGGAGAGGGGTGAAAGGAGAGGAGAGGAGATGAGGAGTGGAGGGATGAAGACAGGAGCTTAGTAGCTTCTATCGTTTTATGATCTTGAACTATATCCCACCCTCTTTGCCTCTCCATCGCCTGCGTCTCTCCCTCTCTCTCTCTCTCTCTCTCTCTCTCTCTCTCTCTCTCTCTCTCTCTCTCTCTCTCTCTCTCTCTCTCTCTCTCTCTCTCTCTCTCTTTCTCTCTCTATTTGTCTCTCTCTCTCTTTCTCTCCCTCTCCTTGTCTTTCTCTGTCAGTCCTATTCAGACATTTGAGTCCCCAAACTGATGGCACAGATAATAAACCGTCTCTCAGAATGTGGCGCATGGCAAGCTGAGGAGGTGTATGTGTGTATGTACGGTGCGTGTGTGTGCGTGCGTGTGTACTGTACGTGTGTATGAGTAAGATATGGAGAGAGTTACTGGGGACCTGAGTTGTGGTCGTTAGTGAGGAGTCAGTTGTCTTATCGGAGCCATGCAGGGCCTCCAGGTCTTATCGCACACATCCATCCAGGCCTCTCTGACACCTATCCTAACATGCTCCACCGTGCCCCGTCTCACTGTAGGCATCACCAAGGTCAGCTAATCAAGGGCAAACACGACTGTTTCTTGATTGTTTGAATCATGTGTGCTAGGGATGGGCAGTAACATGAACCTGCAGACCCTGGACCTTGAGCCCTCCAGCCCCGAGGGAAGAAACAAGACAATTTACCACACACCCTTTACCCAGACTTCCTTGCATTGCCAAGTGTCAGCAGGAGTTATTGCCATAGAAACCTACCCTCAGCCAAGCTTCTCTACCTCCCTAGTCTGTCCCCTGGGGCCCCCCTCCCTCGTTCCATTCCTCTCTCCTTCTCTCTCTCTCTCTCTCTCTCTCTCTCTCTCTCTCTCTCTCTCTCTCTCTTTCCCTCTCCTCTCTCTCTCTCTCTCTCTCTCTCGCTCTCTCTCTCTCTCTCTCTCTCTCTCTCTCTCTCTCTCTCTCTCTCTCTCTCTCCCTCTCCTTTCTCTCTCCCTCTCCTTTTTCTCTCTCTCTCCTTTTTCTCTCTCTCTCTCTATCTCTCTCTCTCTCTCTCTCTCTCTCTCTCTCCAGACTATTTTTGTTTCACCCCGTGTCGCCTCCTCCCCACCATGCTCTACCCATCTCTCACTGTCTGTCTCTGCCAACCCCTCCTCTCTAGAGTCCTCTTCCTTTTCTCCTTTACCTCTTCCTGTATGTCTCCACAACTTCCCAGCCTCTCACTGCCTTCCCCAGCCGCGCCCCTGACTCTTCCCAGCCTCTACCGAGGCTCCTCTCAGCCTCCCCCTGTCCCCTGCAGCCCGTCTCCAGCCTCTCCATTCCCTCCAGCCTCTTCTCCTGTCCTCCCCAGTCCCTCCTCCGGCTCCCTGGGGGCTGATGAATCACGGTGTGCATCTGCAGGAGGAGGAATGCTGCAGTCTCCAGAGCCTCCAGAGTCCATGGTTCATGGAGAACGTTCCATCGCTTCTCCTTTCTTCCCTCCATAAACATCTACTTCTGCCTGGCCTTGCTTGGCCTTTCAACACTTGACATAATAAAGGGCAAGCCTGCATGTAGTGTGAATATTTGAGATATGGTTTATAATGGCCTGTGATTCCCTTGGTGACTATAATGGAGTGTGTATATATATATATATATATATATCTAATGTGTGTGCGCTTGTACATCTTAATACATGTGAGCACCTCATGCTGCAGTTGAATGGTTATACTTCATCATGCTCAATAAGTAAACAGTTTCTCTCCACACTCAAGGGATCTGTCTTTTCCCTGGAGGCATGGGTCGTGCATCCCTGCTACCTCTAGGGCATCCTGGATCAGATGGTAACATCTTAGCTGGCTCAGAAACACTAGTCTTCCTCATACAGGAAGTAGAGTCTCTTGGCAGAGGAGAGATGGCAACATCCAGTTCAAGAAAGACTTATTATTGGAAAAAAACTGCATTTATCTTTAAGAGAGATGAATTTATGTAGATGAGAAAGATTGATGATGGACGTTATTTGTGTCTTCATCAGAAAACTGAAGGCGTCTTGGATGTAATTTTAGAAGAGATGAAGGAAGAGACACTGCAGACAGGAGATCTTCTCCCGGGTCCGTCAGGTGGACCTGTCTGACCCAATCCCACTAAGACATCTACATTCCTGTCCTACCTGTTTAATCTCTCTCCCTTCCTCCATATGTTTTCCTCTCTCTCCCCCTCTTTTTCCTGTCCCTCCCTTCCTCTCGCCATATGCCATATCGCCTCCTCTCCCTCTTCGCCTCTATCTACCTCCATCTGTCCCCATCTCCATGTCGCTTCCACCTTCAGTCTTTCTCTCAGTTCATAATTCTCTCCCTCCTTCCATCCCTCACTTTAAACATTACCTATCTTCACGTTCCTTTCTTATCCTTTTTTCCTCGTACCTCCAACCACCCCCAAATACCTTTCCATCTCCCTTCTGCTCCATCCCCACCTTTCCATCCCTCCCACTACGTCCCCACCTCTCCATCCTTATCTCTCCATCCCACCCTCTACTGGCCTTTCAAACGCTCCTTAGGACGGAAGAAGTGGATTTCGGAACTCCTGAATTTTGAAAAGGTCTCTAGTTCCTCTGTGTCCCTGAATACCAATTTAGACATTTCTCAATTGCTTTGTTCCTCCCCCAACATCTCCTAGTTACTTCATCTCTGGGTATTAAGACACACCATTATGAGACAATCGATGTGCATTCCCTAATTTATCTGCTCCAAGGCAGCATTGTCAGAGGCTAAACCCATTCATAAGCAACAGTACAAGTGGCACAAGCGAGGATTCAGTGTCACGGATTCATAGTCAATTGTACGCTGCGATAACAGCTTCACTGAAGACCTTCTACATTCCAATAGGCTTAAGCTAGCCCATTATGTTCTTATTGCTTTTGTGGAATGTTTTATCTGTTTTGTACATTCTGATTTGCTGGAGAGACCAAATACCCATGCAGGTATGCAGTGTACAGATTGGAAGGCCATGTAGTAATTGGAGATCTTACGTTAGTCGATGTGACTAAGCAATATAAAAAATGAGGCACATGCGCTGTTCGTTGTTTTTTTATGTAACTTAAAACCCTCCATTGGTCACGTGTGGACTTTACAGTAGTCATCGGACGAGGCAGGCGAGTCAGTCCTTGCCTCTGTATTATGGGATCTACGTCTATTGGAGGCACCCTCTCCCTTTTCCACTCCACACTGTTTCCATACCTCCATCCCTCTGGTCAATTAGGCTCTCTCTCCTGCGCCTCTCTGATTCTCCCATCTGTTACACCTCATGGCTTTTAATGACTTAATCTCTCTTCTCTATGTCTTGTCTGGTCTTGCTCTGTCCCTATGTCTGCGAGAACACAGGGCTCAAATTCCACTCTTCCCTGCCATCTCTCTCTCTCTTCTTTCTCTCTCCCTCTCTCTCTTCCACCAATCCCCCCTCTGTTGTCTCAGACTCTCATTGACTCAACCCGTCTGTTAGACTCAATTAAAACAGGGAAAAAAGAGATTAACAACCGACACTTCTTACCCACAATGCCCAGGGGGCTCCATTTATCTAGAGGAATTCACACAGCTGTAAGAGAGAGGGTGATTGACACCCCTAACCTTCATTGGGATGTAATCTTCATCTTTAGCACAGTGAGATCTAATTAATTAGTGCAATCTCATTTCCTCTCTAATGCAACTGGACAGAGCTGTGATAGAGGAGGGAAGGAGAGAAGGAAGAGAAAGGAGAGAGGGGGAGTAGAGGAGGAGGAGGAAGAGTGGGTGGAGAAACTAAAGATAGAGTGAACAGGAGAAAGAGGAAAAAGTGACAGGGAAAAAGAGAGGGATTGGAGGAAATGGCAGGAGAGGTCTATCAACGGTGTCCACATCAGTCTACAGACTCACACACATTAACAAACACACACGCACACTACCCCACGCACCCCCACGCACCCCCACAACCCTAACCCCCCCACCCCCCGCTACATACACACCACACTAAGATGCCTTTTTAAGAGAAAGAGAGAGAGACAGAAAGAGGATGGATTTGAGACAGAAAGAGTATGGATTTGAGTAGTGAATGTGTCTGGATAGATGCCAGACCAGTCTGACCTATTTCTCTAAGATGTTAATTGACTCTTATATAAAATTTCACCTCTGTTAAAATGGATGGAGATTCATCCCCCTCTCTCTACTCCATTCCTCTCTTCATTAGGTCAGTTAGCCCTTTTCTGGAGCACAGACGCCCAGCTTAGAGTAAGACGAGTGCATCTCCAAATACATTCTCATTAGGTCAACCTGATGAACTTGTGATTGGTAAATCTGAACTGTAAATGAAAAGACTTGTGAAGCTTAAATGCAGGTTTATCCCTGTCAGATGAACAAATAGGAAAATGAAGCAGAGGAGATAAATAGACAGCGAAGAGTGTAAAATAGAGAGTTAGGGGAAAGAACAATGACCATAACACAGAGGTGAGGACTTTGTTCATCAAATTCAGTACAGTTTTTTTAGTAGGTACAGGTAGGTACTGGTACATTGGAATTATTTGGCCCTGCTTCTCTTCACTGTTTCCTAGCAGCCAATCTAAACCTAAAATAAATAATCTAAACATATTATCAATAAGTCCTAATACTACAGAAGAGACTCTGCAGTCTCTTCTCTCTTCCTCTCTCCCCGTTTCCTCCTTCCTCCCCTCTCCATTCTCACCCCTCCTCTCTCTCTATCTCTCTCTCTCTCTCTCTCTCTCTCTCTCTCTCTCTCTGTCTCTCTCTCTCTCTCTCTCTCACCTCTTTCCTTCCTTCTCCTCCCTTGTCCCCCCTCTCCCCCCTCAGCCTCTGCCCTCTCTCCGCTCACCTCTCTCCCCTCTTCTCTCTCCTTCCCCACACAAGCCATACCTCCACCTCTACATCATAATAGGTGAATGAAAGAGAGTTTATAAACTGAAGTGCATATCAGATCAGCAATAATGAAATGTTATCAATTGACGCGCTGCGCTGTAGTATTTGCATATAGATGACATAATATAATAACTCTGCCTGAGAGTAGTAAATATTCTTCTGTCTGCTTTGTCTGGTCGCTGCCACGCCAACAACCAGCCGCTAATTGAGGGGAGGAAAGCATCTTTATGTGGCGACTGACATTCAATTACGTCTGAGGGATCAGATTAGGGCGACGGTTGGAAAACAGCATTTTGCAGGCGACAGACCGGGGAGTGGCAGGGTCTGTAATTTGAATGGCTGTTTGAGTCTGGGGTGAACGGCACTGCTCTGAATAAAATCACCACACGACGACCTGGGAGTAATTGGATGTCCAGAGTGAGGCGATGATGGAGAGAAAGCGGAGGGTGCAGCGGTGGAGAGAGAAAAAGAAAGAAAGAGAGAAAGAGATAGAGCAGTCGAAGAGAAAGAGGAAGACAGAGAGAGGAAGAAGAGGGAAACAGAGAGAGAGCGTGAGTCAAAGGACAACAGAATAAATGGAATTTGTAAATCCGGGGTTAACATTTATTAAAGCACACAGACACTCATCATGCAGCCAAATAAGCTATTATAAAGAACAAGTCTTTTCATGTGCTGAACAACAACCCAACAGTCCTGCAGCCAGGGCAGGGCGCAGCCACTAGGGGCCTCCTTCAGATCATTCATCAGCCATTAGGCTGAGTTCTGGTTTCTCGAATGACAGTAAGTCAAATTTGAGAAGGCATTCTAGAAGAGTCACATATGTTGTAATGCCGGCATTGAAAAAGAGGGCTCAGGATAGAGCACATCCAACCTGATTGACGTCTGAACATTGTTTGTCCAAAATTCACTTCTTGTCAAGAGTTTTGTTCTTGGAGTTTTGACGAGCATTGTTTGCTGGCAGATAAATGGCTTTTACAGGCATAAAGGACCAATTTGTTGGGTCACACACATACACACACACACACATACACACACGCACACACATACACACACACACACACACTGAGAACAAACAATGTACATGGCCAGGATCCCTTCATTAGAACCTGAGGTAGCAGGAGTGTAGGTGGGTGACCTCTGAACCCCATGTGGAGGGGCCACTGATTGGACAACATCCACTCTCTGTTCTCTCCCTGTTTCACCTGCATGAGATGGAGGGGGAGGGGCAGCAGGGCGACCAGCTCTATCGATTGGCTGTCATTAGCAGTGACATGTGCCAGATTGGCCAGCGGGGAATTAGAGAGCTACAGAGTCTGACCATTATTAACAATCTGTCCATTCCAGTTATAGCTATACCAGCTCCACACAAACAAATGCGCACAGACACACACACACACACGTGTACACACACACATTACAATAAACACACATACTAATAAACAATTACACCCACACACATATTCACACACTAACAAACACACACACAAACACACATATCATAAAGACACGTACTGATAAACAAACACACACACACACAAACGTACACATACTTCACAGACGCAAATGCCATTAGACAGAGATGTGATAGCAAAGGGAGGAAGAGAAGGAAGAGAAAGGAGAGAAGAGTAATAGAGAAGGAAGAGTTGTTGGAGAAGGTAAGGGTTGCGTGAACAACAGGAATAAAAAATAAATAAGACAAAGAGAGAGCGAGCGAGCGAGAGAGCGAGCGAGAGAGAGAGAGAGAGAGAGAGAGAGAGACAGAGAGAGAGAGAGAGAGAGAGAGAGAGAGAGAGAGAGAGAGAGAGAGAAGATTAGAGTCACACTTCACAGCCACAAATAATGGATTTAGGACACAGTTAAATATTTTAACGTTTTATGTAATTCCATGTCAATACCACTCGCTGTTCTCTCCTGTTCATTATCTTGACACCATCACCGCCTGGCGACGGCTCCTCATTGGCTCATTAATGCACCGTGACATGCTCAACTTAACACTCGCTGGGTATTTTAGCGAGAGGACCCACCTCTCTGAATGTGCCAGTGGTACGCCCCTCTAAGATGTTTCCTTTGGACTTATAAGCAACAAGAAACACACACACACAGACATAAATACTGTGCAACCACTACACACAACACCATCACGCCCACGCCACATACGCACAGCAACACATACACACACACATTCTGCCAGTCATTCAGAAGTGTGTGGGCGAGGAGAGGAGAGTATTTTGGCATTGTAATACAGGTGACCTCCAGCTGACCTATCATCAGGCTTCTGAAGGAATCAGAGGATTTAATGAAAAGGGAGAAAAGACAGAGTGGATATACAGCCAGCATACATCCACACCAAGTAACACACTCGGAATACACACTCTTAACACTCACTCTTAGTACAGAGTCATGCCATGAAACGCATTCAGAATACTGACTTTTAAAAAATCATCTGAAAAGCTGCCTGTTCCTAGCAGATCCATTGTGCATGCAGACAGTGATTCGCATACACACTGCAGTCATCTACATGATGGGAATAATTATGGCTGAAAGAATCCAGGCTTTTACATTACCATGTAGTGGCTGACTGATCATTCCTTTAGACTGACCTGCTTGAATATGAGGTCAATATATTCATTTTTTGTACTCTCGAGCTGTATTTGAACCAAATGAGGTACAAGGCTTTACAATCACAATCATTAGGAGTTGTATAACTGACACCTAATTACACAATACATAACCATGCTTGCAAAGTGCACTTCTAAATTACTCAACTTAGTCTGATTCATCTGATATATCGAATGGGGCTGATTGTGAGTGTGAGTGTGTGTGTGTGTCCATGTGTGTGTGTGTCCATGTGTGTGTGTGTGTGTGTGGTCAGGAAACTATGCAGTGCTGCAAAACTTCTCTGCCTCACTCTGTCCCTCCTCCTGTTTCTCGGTCTACATCATCTGCCTCTCTGCCTACCTCTGTCACTCCTCCTGTTTCTTGGTATACATCATCTGCCTCTCTGCCTCACTCCGCCTCCCTCCTCCTGTTTCTCGGTCTACATCATCTGCCTCTCTGCCTCACTCCGCCTCCCTCCTCCTGTTTCTCGGTCTACATCATCTGCCTCTTTGCCTCACTCTGCCTCCCTCCTCCGGTTTCTCGGTCTACATCATCTGCCTCTCTGCCTCACTCTACCTCCCTCCTCCTGTTTCTCGGTCTACATCATCTGCCTCTCTGCCTCACTCTGCCTCCCTCCTGTTTCTCGGTCTACATCATCTGCCTCTCTGCCTCACTCTGCCTCCCTCCTCCTGTTTCTCGGTCTACATCATCGGTCTCCCACCCTCCCACCCTCCCGCTTTTCAGGTACTGATGACTTTGGACAGAAAGTAGGTGAGTCGTGACAAGGGGAGGTGAGCCGTGACAGCACGGTTGACTGTGAAGAACATTAATCACCCTAAAACCCAGCAGAGGGAGACTGAGTCAAGCACCACACACACCCACATACATGGAACAAACACAAGCACAAAAAGGTCATTCTTTCACATCACTCTGATAGACAGGTAGCATTACTCACATATTGTGTCTGTCATACCATCATACAGTAGCTGTCATCATACAGACCAAAGCAAGCAGTGTACATGCTATGTAACATCTGCCAGGCTGGAGATGCAGAACAATACCTTATACATTACCGTTAAAAGCTTTGCAACCATCCGGAACACAAGACCAAACACGTACATGTTTTCTATTTTGATAACATATCAAACGCATGATCATTTGACTGAAGCTCAAAGCATTGTGTGGCTGTGGCCGCCACGGTGGAAGTCAAATTCTGCATTTGTCAGTCAGACTGCTGTGGGAGTAGCAATGCAGGTGAGATCTGTTGGTCTGTGTCGGGGAATCAGTGGCAGGAGAGAGCTCACCCCATCACAGCCCTCGCCAAATGTCCCCCATCAAGCAGCAATATTAGCTGTCAGAAATTATAGTCAATTGATCTAAGAGTGAGTCAAGACAGAGTAAGTAAGAGAGAATTGGAGCGCGGGAGAGAGAAAGAAAGAAAAAAAGACAGAGATTGAGAAAAAGGGACGGAAAGTGAACGAGAGAGTAGAGTGGGGGTCTGCCACAAAGTGGGGAGAAAAACATAGACTGGGGAAATAAATGTGCATATCAAGACAGGATTTTACGCCTGAGAGAGAGGCGCTAGAGGGAAAATCAACTTGATTTCAATGTGACAAAATTGATTTTCCAATTTTCTCTGGATTGCCTCAGGCTCCCTAAGGCGGGCCCGGTGTCTATCTAAATACACTGGCTCAGCCTGAATCACATCAATGCTGATGGAGGGTGGAGGGACAAGGTTCCTCATCCTGCACCCAAAAAGCCATTTGTTGGGCCAGACAGATGGATGGATGCCATGTGGGATACATACTTATGGGGATCTGGTGGAGAAACTGTGTTTAGACCTTCCCAAGGGACTGTTGCAGGGAAGAAAAGGAGGAGTTAAGCTTACATGCCTCCATTGGTCCATTAGCCAATAACTGTCCATGATTGATGAACTTGTGTGCCCTTGATTCTAACTCCGACAAGGGTTTGACATCCGTGTGATGTGTTCACGCGTATCATCCATGCACAGAAGCGCGCCCAGGTCTGGCAGCAGGGTGACAGAGCGGCATGGTGGTGACAGGATCATCCAGAGGATGGAAGTCTCGGCTAAACGGCCATGGCTTATGACACGATGGCATAGCCAGAAAACCACCCAGCTCTGTCCCAGCCCAGGCAAAACCCCACTGAATTCTGGGTTCATGGGACCAATGACAGACTAATCATCTATTTGGGATGCACAGAGCCAGCCAGCCTTGCCACTGTGTGCTAGTGATTTCTGATTCCTCAGGTTCCGGCTGAGGGGTTTTCTTGGTTGGTGCTTGTTGGACACAGCCAGTGCAGGCGCATGAGTGTGTATCACCTCAATTAAACCATGCTCTAAGTGTCTGACAACAGCTAATATTCCTCCTTCCCCAGCGAGCCCAATCGATGTTCTGGCATTCGTCACTCCGCTGGAAAAGCAATCATGGCGTTGTCTCGCTCTCGCTCCCGTCAGCGACTGGAGGTCTCTGCCTCCTCTGGCTCATTAGAATGCACTACTGCGATACACTCCAACACACTCGGTGGTACGTACACATAACAGAGCCACACACACACGTACACACGTACACCACCCAGCCCAGCCCAGACCCTACACAACAAGTTTACCAGTCTATCACCATGGTCTCCCTAGTCACAAAAAAACGACTTTGTTGTCCTGTACTACTCTCTCTCTCTCTCTTGGTCTCAATTACCACGGACGCCCAGCCAGGGGTCAGAGAGGAGCCTGCCAAAGGCAGCCACAGAGGAGCCAAAAAAGAGCCCAGCCAGGGGTCAGAGAGGAGCCAGACAGGGGCCCAGCAGGGGTCAGCGAGGAGCCAAATAGTGGCCAGGCAGACACCAGCCAGTGGTCAGTGAGAGACATCAAGAGACTACCTGACAATTTGACCAATATTATACCTAGAAAGTACTATAGACCAACAGTCGACATTCAAAAGAGAAGACTGTAGCAAGGAAAGAGACAGAAGGTAGCAGGGATAGTAGCAAGGATTTTGAGGAACAGCAAGCTGTTGCCCACCTCTCTGTCCAGGAGACTCGGGGAGATGACGGTGACAATGTCTCCCCGCTCTGGGTCAATGTAGAACATGTTGGGCGAGGGCTTGTCTGGAGACTGCCTCACAATGTTGTAGCGAAGGACGGCATTGTCGGTGTTGGGGTCGTCAGCGTCCAACGCTGTCATGGTCATGACAATGGTTCCTAAGGAAAAAGAAATAGTTTATTATATAGTTTATTATATTATCATAATACTGCTGGGTAACACATTTACTGAAAGACAATTAACAACACCAGAATGAATCCGTTGAAACTTTATTCAGGGTTACATCAATCCATAAACCTAATTTCCTTTTGGGTAGACAGTCTCGCTGCTCTTTCTGGTTTGTTATTATCTGTATTAGTGTGTTCAGGCTGTCTTTCTGTACTCTGGCAGTCTCCCTCAACATCCTTTCTCACTCACCTTACCATCTCACAGCACGGTGCCTCTGACTCGCAGCTTTCTGCGCACTCCTAAATACCAGTAATGATTGAAATAAGCCCAGAGCACTTCAGAGCGAGTGTGTGTTTCCTGGGGCTGACGACCAGGCGACCAGCAGGGGGTAATGGAGGGCAAGGAGGGGAGGGTTTTATCCCCTGGTATTTGCATTTCAAGGTGAACTATTAGCGGTGAGTAAACGGCTAATCCTGTTCTGCTAGGCTAATTACAGCTCCTATCTCCTTCGTTACAGGCTCTCAGTTCCACTTCACACCTCCAGTCCAGACAGTTATAGGTGAATCAAAGCAGAAATGTGCCAACTTAATGCAAACACACGCACAGAAGAAGTCATTACACAGGCCGTCACACACACACTGACTGATGTACTGCTGTATTCTGATTCGTCTGGAGGGAGGACAGCCACACACACACACACACAGCTAACAGGAAAGCTGTCTCGTTGGTTATCATTTATGATATTATTCTAGAACCTTCTTGGGCCTCATTCCAGAAAAGACTGAGCTCACTCTCACTCTCTTCTGACAATTGATCCACTGTCCACTAATAAAATAACAGTCTGAAGCTACATCCTTCCTCTGTGGATGAGAACCTTATCTTAGGCTTTTTAAGGGCTGTATCCTAGGCTGAAAACAACACAACTGTCTGCACAGCTCTTTATCTATTGGTTAAAACAATTTTCTCTCCAATCAACAATGACGGGGTTGGGGGGGGGGTATGGTTGTTGACAGAGCTAATGATGTAAACTAGGTAAACGCTTAGCCTCTGGAGTGCATTCAGTAGGGGAAAACGTTGAAAAATGATCTTGTATACATTTTTCCAAGAGCAGATTTCTGCAACCATCAGAGCCACAAAATACACTAACACAGTGTGATGGTGAGAGATGCAGAAAATACAATCAAGCCGGGTCCCAACTCGGCACTGTTGAATGCCTCCAGTGAGAGACTTTGCCACGGCACACAGTTTGAACGCCTATTCCAGTCATGCCATGATCACCCTTATTGTCCGCACCACTTAACATCCTGGCCTCTGACAAGTGTATTATGTGGGTATTATAAGAGTGTTTTGTAGCTTATCCCCTATCAACAGGCTCAGACAGAGGACGATCAACTTCAATCACACAAGCACAGCAACACATCAAGCCTCTGTAATGGGATAATGGGGACAGGATGGAGAGACTCTGCAGATGTCCAGCATGTAATCACAAACCAATTATTCCTGAGTGGACCCATTGAGATTTCGCTGTCCGGCCTCGCTCCTTCCTTCTCGTGCTCAGGCTGAATCAATGTGAACTGTATCTGAGCTTTGATGGTTGGCATGAAGACGACATGTTAAATACAAGCCTCCAAGAGCCCTGGGGAAGTCTTTCCTGTCCTCGTCGACTGCAGGGGTTGACCACGTGCTTGTACCACAGTGTACGTGCATCCATGTGTGTGTGCACTTGAACGCGGGTGTGTGTTTGTGTGAGTGAGTGAGTGAGTGAGTGAGTGAGTGAGTGAGCGAGTGAGCGAATCGCCCACTGGGTCTGCTATGGCTGCAGCTGCAGAACAGTGGGAGCCAATCAAAGAATCAAAGAAAGCCACACCATGGGGCAGGGAGCAAGGCAATAAGCCCCTGGACACACACACACACACAGACACACAATCAGGGCCAACAGATCAACTTTGGGGACATAACTGTGTTGCACACAGCTTCTTTATCACAACCACCAGGGGAAATCAATAGAGCCTGAGGGCATCTTGCACACACCTGGGAACGAGACAGTGTACAGGAAGGGAACTGGACTGTACCGGACATAATGATGTGTACGTGTGTGTGTGTGTGTGCACATGTCTGTCAGCTTGTCAGCCTGTCTGTCTCTGTGGATGCAGGGATGGATGGGTGAATGTAGATCTATATTTCAGATATTTCCACAGAGATGTTTAGAAAGACTGAATTGGAACATCAATAGTTTTTGTATCTGATAACAGATCTCCACTGCCTTACTTTAGAGTAAAAAAAACATCATCTGAAGGATGGTTAGAATAAATAACTAAGCAGTAGTCAGAATCAGAGACGGAGGGAGAGAGGGAGAGAGAGACAGAGAGAGAGAGAGAGAGAGAGAGAGAGAGAGAGGAGAGAGAGAGAGAGAGAGAGAGAGAGAGAGAGAGAGAGAGAGAGAGAGAGAGAGAGAGAGAGAGAGAGAGAGAGAGAGAGTGGGAGAGAGAGACAGAGAGAGAGAGAGAGAGAGAGAGAGAAAGAGGGAGAGAGAGAGAGAGAGAGAGAGAGAGAGAGAGAGAGAGAGAGAGAGAGAGAGAGAGAGAGAGAGAGAGAGACATGTGACAGACACAGAAAGGGAGTGGGAGGGAGACAAGTCATAAAGAGACAGATAACATTTTAACGTTTTCAGTTTTCACGGCTCCTTCCATGGTGCTTCGCAGGATACAACTTCATTCAGAGGTTCTGACTGAGCACAGGGACAGATTATCTCCCTGCACATTGGGGCTGCCGCCTCTAAACCAGGACACTCATGACCCACAACAGGGTTCTTCTACCTAACATCTCCTTTTATCTTTCAGATGTCTCCATTCCCCCAACCCTGCTGACTATCGTTTGCTGTGGTGTTTTCATATTGGTTGCTGTGGTATTTTCATATTGGTTGCTGTGGTATTTTCATATTGTTTGCTGTGATTGTGTGCATGGTATTGTGTGTGCTGTTTGACAACAAGGACGGGGGGAGGGAACTCCCCAGCTGAAAGGGACGCAGCCCATCACTCCTAAATGATTCTCAACTGATTGGTTGGCCAATGAGAGGAACTCCTTCAAAAAGGAGGGGGGACTGAACAGAAAGCGATTCTACGGGGACACATGCAAGAGCACAGAGAGAAGCGACGATCGGTATTCCGCTACTCCCATTCAGACTTTGGAGGCGCAACCACGGCCACAAGCTCAACACACACCAAACACCCCCTCTACACAACACACACCAAACACCCCCTCTACACAACACACACCAAACACCCCCTCTACTCAACACACACCAAACACCCCCTCTTCTCAACACACACCAAACACCCCCTCTACTCAACACACACCAAACACCCCTGTGCTGCACCTTCTACATCACATCACTCAAGTGTCTGCTCTGAGAGCCAGCAGGACCTGGTAGGAAGTGTTTGAGTCAGCTGCCCAGGTCAACAGAGGACTGCAGTGTAGTGTTGCTAGTCAAGGTTTTCTTTGTTTTCTACAGTGTTTATATGTTATATTGTATGTAGAGTATTCACTGTTTTCACTGTTGAAAATTGTTTTTGTTTGAAAAAATGTACTCATGCAATTCTAATTACTAATCTGAAATTGACCAACAGCAATGTCTTGATAGACATGCAGCAGGTGTCCCTAGTACACCACAAACAAACTGAACAGCACACTGCCATCTTGGATGGTTTTAACTGAGCGTAATGAATAACGATGAACCAGGAAGGTGCAATAATGAAAGGTTAATCCTTTTTGCTTTAGCGGTCGACAGAGGAGAGGATTTAGGAGTTGTCCAGATACCAAACACACTTTACAATGTGCTTTGCAAAATGTTTTTACTGTTTACTAAGTCACCGCTCTTGGGCGTTGCTAAACTTGCTACTGGTTGAACGCTAATGCAGTTAAAGTGGATGAGAGGAGGAGGGTCATGGATGATCAGGGTTGTGGATGAGGATGGTTGTGGATAAGAGGGAATGTGGATCCGGAAGGACAGCGATAATGAGAAGGGTTGTGGATGAAGAGGGCAGAGTCCATGGCAGTATAGCTAGTCAATAGCACTGAACACGTTCTGCTTTGACAGTGAAGAGGATGGACTGGAATTCATATTTTGGCATTGGAAAGACATGGGTTGTTTTGCGGGTTGTTACCTTTCTCAGTTTGAATCAATGCTGAAGATGAGGTCTGGAAGATCTCCACTCCAAATCCAATTATTTTTACAGTATCTCCAGCTCTCTACCTCTCTCCCCCTTTCTCTTAAACTCCCTCTTTCTCTCCCCTCCCCTTAACTCTCTCTATCCCTCTCACCCCTTTTCTACATCTGTCTCTCTTTCTCCCCTCTCTCTATTGTTCGCCCTTATCTCCATTCCCTTCTCCTTTCAGAGGATACGAAGTAGATAAAACCACTCCAGTCTCCTCTCATGTCATGTTCCAGGATGTTCCTATTCTGAGGCATGAGGCCAGTGCTCTTCAAAAGCATGTGAGTGGCAGCAGCAGAACTGGTGGCTCCTTTCATCTATTTCAATTACAGAGAACAAATAACACACAGCCGGTAATGAAGACCGGGCCTGTCCCCTGGGTAAAAACCTCTGTGCACAATAACAATTAACATTGGCTAATGAAATCAAAGCCAATTCCCTTAATTGGAAAAACACATTAATAATCATATTTCTGAAACGGTTGAAATGAATACCTTTTAGTTTCATGAGTGGCTTGTACTGAGGTGGTAGCTTTATTTGCTACACAGGATTTAGAGGGTAATTAGATTTTCGGCGGGTGGTGGAAGCGGATTTAATCTCATATTTATGCCATTAGAAGTAAGTTAATGTGTTAGTATCTGCCCTTAACATGTCTGATTAGGCTACCATTGTGGTTCATAGGGAGGCAGAGCGAAGTAAAAACTGAACAAACTATTCCAACTCGGCCTTCTGTCGAGGTGACCTTTCGCTGGAGTTGGGCAGCTTATAAGTACTGTACATTCTTTGGGTTTAGTGAAGCAGCAAAGGTTAAAAAATCCAATCGTAGGTTGAACACACAGAAGAGAGCAAATGTACTGTATTTTCTATTCATCAGGCTCCCTGGCCATTTGAATACATTATCACAATCTCTATGAGCTGACCCTTTTAACAGCAACAAAGCGAGAAATTCAAATATGCAACACATCGCTTACCCACTTTAGGTGATGCCTTGGGCAGCTTCAACAGCTCAAAGAACGCCAGTGACGTTGACAAGCGCTATACTGGGCTGATGTGGCATGTTGGTTTGAGCTGCGCACAGTAGAGGAGGTCAGGGCTAGGCAGGGTCAAGACACGTAGTTTGTGATCTGACTGCAGTGCGAGGCTGCTAGACATGGTGGTAGGCATGTTGGTGACCCTGTCAGTGTCTTGCTTCTCATTGCATTTGTTTGGCAGATCTCGGAGAAGCTTCGAAGCATATCTTTGGGATATCTATGTGTATGGATTTGACAGAGATTGAAGACATTTCCAACCTGCAACTTCCTCCTACACCTTTAACCCCTTCCCTCACAAACATTTCACACACCTACACACACACACACACACAAACACACACACACACACACAAACACACACACACACACACACAGATAATCAGCATCTGAAACAGCATATTATAAAGGCTAGCAGGAGAGCAATCAGGGTCCTTTGTTATCCTCATTCTTCTTTCTCTCCTCCCATCCCCTCTCCTCTCCTCCTCCCTTCCACAGCTGTGACTGGCCCCCAACATTACCGACCTGTAAACTGTATGTTTGATCATTTGTCTCTTTTCTTCTCCCCTTCTTTCCTCCACTCTATCCCTCTCCTCTCCCCCTACTCTCTTCCAGGTCCCCGTAGCAAAGAATCCCTGAATCTCAGGGATTCTCTCATGGTGCTGCCTCTAATGGCTGCCTCGGAGCTGCCTCTGAGGAGCCAGGGAGAGAGGAAAAACAGAGAGGTGGAAAGGATAATAGAGATGACTATAATACAACGCCCATATCTCAAATACACAATGCATTTGCTTTATTAAAACAAAACATTAATCAGTGTTCTTCAATGAGTTTACTGATTAAGAAAATGAGGCCGGGACACGCCATGGCATCACGGTTACTAAATCCAATTTCTCACAGATATATGACACCTTTTAATGTGCTATGTTTGAATGTTTCGCTAAAGTGAGTATCCAGAAGCTCATTTGAAAAACAAGTCATTAATCTGAGGACGCTGCGCGTGACAGATGATTGCTTTACTTCTCTTCAGTTTAATGAATCATTCAGGCTCCGCTTCAGACAGCCGATAGAATCTGGATCAGCTCTCTGTCTTTGCTCTGCTCGGGTTATCGGTCTGTCGTGTCCCTGGCCTAGTTCTGTTCCAGCTGGAGCAGAGTGGGAGAACTGGACGCACATTTAGAGATCCCCAAACTAAAGAGACTTTGCACAGCCAAGCACTTATACTGTTCCTTTTCCACATTTAACATCAACTTGCGCACCATCTGTGCAGGGGAGGGCGGGAGAGAGTTTCAAAGGCAGCCCAGGCCCCCCCCCCCCCAAGGTGTTGCCAAGGAAACCCCTTACATCTGGATGTCAACATAGAGCCCTTGCAGTGGAAACATCAAGCCACAGCCTCAGATAGATCTGACTATTGATGATAGAATGTGATTATGTAAATGTCCACAGGCAAAAAATCTGGTCTCCTCAAAATAAACAGGCTGAATCATGAATAAATGAAATATCTCTGATCTGAAAAATGACATTGCAAACTTTCGTGGTGTCTTTAACAAAGACTGATGCTTCAATCCACAGAACATCTGTATTTGGAGACCTTTCAAAGTGCAATCTCTTTAATAAGCCTATTCTACTCTCCAAGGAGTTTGGAGAATCGAACTATCATTGAAGGTTACGTACCAGCAGGTGAGTGTGGGTGTCTAATACTGTAGATTGAGGGAGAGAAAGTGGGAAAGAGAAGAGAGAGAGAGAGAGAGAGAGAGAGAGAGAGAGAGAGAGAAAGAAAGAAAGAAAGAAAGAAAGAAAGAAAGAAAGAAAGAAAGAAAGAAAGAAAGAAAGAAAGAAAGAAAGAAAGAAAGAGAGGGAAAGACAGACAGAGAAACCCTATGAATGGAAGACAGTGGGAGTGTAAGTGTGTGTGTGTGTGTGTGTGTTTGTGTGAATATGATGGATGTGGCTACGTGTGTGTGACATACAGGTGGCAGTCTCATGCGGATGCCGGGTGCCAAGCAGCAGTGAAGTGAGCAGACTGCTGACACAGAGCCGACAAGTTGTTCCCACAAGCAGCTGTATCTGGGAGGAATGCCTGGAACACGCTCCACACACACACAGACACACACACGGGCACATGCACATACACTTACTGTACACACACACAGGCACACACCCATACATACGGACACATTCTTTCACTCGTTCGACATAGCAGTTGCATGATCTGATGAGTCTTTGTTTTTTGACTGATGTTTTTGTTCAATATCAGATGGTGTGACAACGCCGTGGAACTGAGATGACAGGAAGCAGATCCTGTCTGCTCCGGAATATCCGGAGACAGAAGGACTGACATCCAGCTCGACGAATCTGAGAAAGAACTGGTGGAAAGGGCGACGGGGAGGGAAGGCGGGATCGAGGTAGGTGACGGGAGAGAGAGATGTAGCAATGGAGGGAGGCAGGAGGGAGAGACAGCAGGTAGCTAATGGGAGAGAAAGGGAGGGAGGACAACAGGGGAGGGGGGGCTACTGAAAGGGAAAGACGGAAGGAGCGAAAGACTGTGGTAGGATCGAGGGGCGAAAGAGGGTGGGAGGGGTCTATTTCTCCACAGATCCATTTGAATTCCCATAATGCCCTGCCACTCTGAGGTCAGACAGAGTGTGACATGAACAAGGCTGTAAAGGGATGGGACACACCTACCTATGAGTCATGTGAAACAGTGGACACCATTTCTGAATGGGACTTTACCAGTATCAATCACAACCCAACTACAGTCTGTTTATTTTCTCTCAGCCTACACAGATTTATGGAGAGTGTCCCTGGTTCAAGGGCAAACACATTCCTTTTGATATAGAGGCAAGGAAAATACCAAATCGAAACACACAAGCACCCGCCCACGCACAAACACAAACAAACAGATACATGCATTGACAAAGTCTGTTTTAATTAGATTCTATGGAAAATAACTAAAAGAGAGCATCACAGAATGTGGTAGAAAGCCAGCATTCCGACAACAAGCTGCTGCAAGGTGACAATCTGTCAGTCAGACTGCCATTGCTGTTTACATAATAAACACAACAGTTTGTCCTTCCTGGTTATCTTCCCAGTGAGATCTCATTTGTGCTCCTCCGGCACATTACAGGCTTAGCCTCTCACCTACCCTCTCATAGTGTCATCTTTTGAGGTTTTTTTGTTTGCTCCACGTGTCAAGTAAAGTGAGAAAAGACAGTCTAAGCCTAAGGGTTCCCACCTCTTTGAATTACCCTCTTTTTTATATATATTTTATTAAGTATTTTTTTTTTGTGTCTGTCAAGTCAACACAAAAAAATTAAACACAAATCTGGTACACTTGACACCTGAATTAGAAGAGGAGGATGTTGCTTGGCAAGGTGGGGCACAGGTCAGCCTCCGTCACAAGAGGGCCCTTTGGCACTGAGTCACCAGTGTCACCGTTCACAGACCCCTGTCTTCAGCCTAAACAGGCTGACAGAGCTCCAATGAGTGGCATGGGGGAATCTGTGTGGCTGTGTTGCTCAGTGCACTCCTCTCTTCTTGAGAACTTTTGTCCACAGCTGCAGGGTACTGTGGTACTTACTGTAGAGAAGTGTGTATTGGAAGCAACCTCACTCAGAACAATGCAGTGCTATTCAGGCCTTTGAAGTCTGTGAAACGTGGCAGAGCGCATTTACACATAAAACAATATGTCTGGAGTACTGCTTTCATATAGTCACCCATGTCAGGGATCAAAGAACATATCTAAAGGGTATTCATAAATACATTCATTTTCTGAAACACACATGCATCTATTATTTCTATAGTTTCAACTCAAGATAGCCATTCTTATTGTGTGTGTTCAGTGTCTGTGCACTCCATTGAACACAAGCCCATTGTTCAGAGAGTACAATTAGTTGAAGTAAGATGTAATTAAAGGAATCACATGGGAGGTTGTGTTGTAGTGGTTGGAGAAAAAAGTCAGTTCTGTGGAGATAAGTAGGGCGTAGAACGGCACTGCCCTACTAGGGGATGTGTTTATGCAGCAAAGGTAAATACACCAGTAATTATTGAATGATTGAATTGAGTGCACTTGAGGTCTATCTGAATAAGCCTCTCCTTCATGCTTAGTCTAAACATGTCTTCTACTGTCTGAACACTCTGTCTCTGCCTCTAATATGGTTCCTCGTCTGCAGAGGTCGTCTACTGTGCTCTTTCAAAATCCTCGACGATCCATCTTTCCTGTGGTTCCTAGGTCTGCACAGACCTTCAACTGAGGTCTGTCTGAACATGCCTGCCCTTCTCTCTCACTCTCTTCACAGGTCTTCCAGCTCTCCCCGCTAGTCTCCCCACCTCCCTCTGCAACACACTTCTAAACAAAAGGCTTCCTCTCAGAGGGACATGGCACACGGCAGCTTATCCAGCGCTCACAGTTGACTAATGACTTGCCATGAATTCATTTTTGATACCAATGAGAGATGAGGCTGGCAGCACCCAAACCCCCTCGGAACAAGCCGGAACGAATCGGACAGAAAAGCTCTCCCGATCCCCCTGACTACCGGTGCCATGGAAACAGCGCAGGTAAGAAGATAACATATCTTGATCACTTCAGAATGTCAAAACGGAACGCCTCGTTATGACAGGAGCTCAAGAACCCTCCACAGAAGACACAAGCAGCACTTGAGTTCCCTTTGATCTTTGCTTCTTTTCCGAAAATGGATCCACTTTCCCTTTCTAAAGGTCCCTGTCTCTTCTTCTCTCTCTCTGTTCGATGGAAGCCTTACCAACCCAATTAGACAGGCCATGTGTAACATCCTAAATGGAACAATCTCCTTAAAAAGAGCGACGCCTGATCATAAACAGCTACATCAAAGCAGAATTAGCTCTTCACAAAACACCTCAAAAAGCATGCTCCATCAAAGCCAAGCTGTTATCTTGAATTTTAAAATTCACCAACCCTGGCTGTGCCCTCTTGAAATGCACTATTGCTATTGCCCCTGATGCAATCAGAGGAAAGAGCAGAGAGCAAATGGGTGCAGTAAAGTCGCTTCCAACCACATCAGAAGCACACAATCAGCCTTTCCTGCCACCTTCAAGCCTTATAAAGGAAAGAATGGGGGGGTGCCCCCCTCTGCCCTGGATTGTATTGCTTCCTTAGGGTTAGGGTTAGGTTAACATCTGTAAAAAGGACCTTCTTAGCATCTTCTTAGATCACATAATTTACGTCACCAATTCTCCACCTCACTTCTTCTTCCTTGGCGGGCCTTTCAAACAAAGTAACACATTTTTTCCATGGAATGATGTGAACAGAACTGTGAAGACTTCATTTCTCCAAGACTACACTTTTAGAGTAGCCTATACAATGTGGAATTGTGATAGGAATAATTGTGTCAAGATTGCTACTTTCCGTTGGTATGTTGTGTTTACTGCTGTTTACTTTAATGTTAAGTTAATGCTTCATTTGAGTCACTACTTATGCAAGATAACAAAGTAATCCTTGATTTCTCCATGATACTAAAGCTATGAGAATCATTTTACAAACTGAACAAAATGTCCAGAATAATAACAGGAACCTTCTTGTGAAGCAGCCTAAAACTCCAGTATTGTCTTATCACCTTATTTGTGTACTGTAACTTGTCACTTTATTATAAGTCTGCATAACAAAGAGACTAGCCAATCGCCACACTCTGGCGTCTGGGAGACGTAGGCCAGTGGTTTGCAGTCTGCTCTCCCGACCAGGCAGAGAGAGATGGCATGCTTCACAGAGGATTGCAGTGTTTTGAAGTTTAACAGGAGTAGCAAAAGCCATAGTTTAGTAGATAAGCTACAGATGCTACAGATAATCGCTCACTCGGAGCAGAGGCAAGGGAATTGGCTCACTGCTAGATGGTTTTGAATGACAAACACTGGGGCTTACGTTTTATGGTGTTTTGATAGAGAGAATGTTCCTAGACTCAAAAGGGACAATTCTGCAATCTGTCTTGTTTTAACTTCATATTTTTACATGTGCTGTAAGAGTTAAAGAAAATAAGAGTCAGAGAAAAAGAGAGAGGAAGAAAGACAGCTCTTAAATTGGTAATGTTTAACATCAATACATTGTTAATTCTATGTTTTATTTATCACCAGACTTTGAGAGGGTTTATGTATCCACACTGCAGCATAAGATCACGGAGACCGGTCCAGTAGAGACTAGACTCGAATGGCACAACAGTATGTCCAACCTGACAATGTGTTGCGTGCACACAACACACACACACACGCACACAATGCCAAACCCCTGCCAAGCCCAAACCAAGGACAGGAATCTCATTAAGATCAACTCGATTGCCAAGATAAAATGTCAATCACAAATATACCAGTTATTTCGGACAGACCGCTTTCAGACACATAAAGCTGTGAAACAAATTACAGCTTTCCCCATGGGTCCAACTGCGTTTGATTGTTTTTGTCCTGTAGACATAGATAAATGATATTCCAAATTGAGCAATAATTGTAAATATAATTCCTGCAGTTCATGGAATTAAAGTGAAAACACAGGGAACATTATATACATTTGAAAGATTTGTAGGGGAGTAATAACTGATTTGGGCACCAGCGGACTTAGAACTAATCAGAATAACTTATTTGCTTTGACGTTGCTGCTGCTAAACAGACAGAGCCTCACAGACGTAGGCAGACTATCTGCACTCTCAGAGCACACTTGTGAAAAGAAATGAGGACTAATTCTTTGTTAGAGAATGATTTAAACGTTGGGTTTGAGACTAAAGTCACTCAGGTCTCCATTTGTACTTCCACTCCCATTTTGCTGGTCCTGGATCTCAGCAAGGTCCCTGGAAGTCATCTTAGAAAGTCATCCCACAGTAATATAGCTGCATGTGCAGGAGGCTTCTGCTGAAACTTGCTGACTTACCACACCATGCATTATTCAGCCTTTCTGGCGATGCTGGAAGTGGGAAAAGAAGTTCAGGGTTCAAAGGAGAGTCAGGCCCGGGAGAACACACCACAGTTACACCATGGTAGACTCAGGGAACTGCGGGTCACCGGAGTTAATCAAGACTCTTCCTGTTTCTTTGAGCACCGCTGGGATAATACACCACTTCCACAATCAGTGCAGTTAGAGAGGTGTTGTCGTCAAGGTCTAAAGGGCAAGATTTCACTTAATAAAGCCTGTCAATGCAGATGGCTTAGTACAAGCACATGACCCAGTTATTGGCTGTTTGTTGCAATTCACTTAAATAACTGGGTAAAAATATATACAGATACAAATCATGCAGCAAATATTTAGCAACAGTTGCATACACGTGACAAATACTGACCTACAATAATAATTTGACTGCATGTTGTCTCTCTGGATAATAGTGTCTTAGACGTAATAGCGTCTTAGACGATTAAAATAAAATATTTGACATTATGTATGGGATTCCGGGATAACATATATAACAACGGGCTTGTTTACAAATCATATACTAGTGGCCTACATCTGTCTGTAATGTATGCAAAGCTTTCTTAAACAGTCTTTAAAAAGTTGAGTTGAGAATTAGCCAGCATGCACACAGAGTAGCCGACTCCCAAGGGAGTCAGCCCTGCTGATGTGCTTCCAGCCACACACAAATTCATCAAAGTAATTAAGAGGTTCTGTCACTTATGTCTGAAACTTTAATGCCACACTCGTGTTTTCTCAAGGGTCCAAAACTAACTGTGCACTTTTGACAATTGAAGGGAAAAATTACAATTACGAAAAAACTAAAATAAAACCTGCAAAATGCTATCAAGGCATCACCCTACACACATTTTTTGAGTTTTTTTTTTGAGTATAAAAAAAAAAAACTATTTGTCAAGCTGTCACTAAGGAAATGGAAAGCGTAAAGAGAAGATGAGGACAAGTCTGTCTTTTGTGTTCACCCACATTAACCCATCTACATCCACTTTTTCCACTGGAATAAGCCAAAATATTAGAAATAGACAGATTGACAGCAATTTATTCAAAACAATACTAGAATTTGACATTGCAGGTGAATCAGGTGTATCATATGTTACAAATGATGTAACATATGATACACATTGAAGGGCATTTCATTAAAATGTCCATCAATGTTGGGACTCAGAAAATCTGCAAATTTGCACAGCTTCTAGTGCTGGAGCTTCATTTATTAACAATCTGTCTTGCAAAATCCATTGCAAATAAGTACCACTCACTCACTCACTCAACCAACCAACCCCACTCCACTGCAGTAATGTGATAGCCAGACATGGGTCCATGTCTATTTCTGTATCAGAGCAGCAGAGTTGACCACGCCTCCCCAGTCCGGCTCCCCCACTGAGTCCACTTCACGTCTTCTTGTCTGAAACCGTCAGGGATCAATACTCAATCACAACGTCCCTCTGGCCCTCCTTCAGACTTGGGCCGGTGGTGACAGGGGGCAGGGGGGAATAGAGCACAGGGGGGTGTAGGGGACGCAGGGAGGGGGGGGGGGCAGGGGGCATGCTCAGATGCTAGGTCCCACACACACACACACATCACAATGAAAAGGTATAGTGTTCTGACAGACACAACGCAAAGGAGGGAGGGAGGGAGAGTGGGGGGGGACACCCAGGGGAGGAGGGGGAGGACATGTGAGGTGGGAAGAGAATAGTAGTAGAATATTATTGGTGTCTATGTAGATGGAGACGACATCTCTGTTCAAACATGACAGGGTCTGGCTGGGCCGCAGGGGGTGATGCGAGATAAGTGGGAGCAGGAGGGAGGGAGGGAGAGGCTAGGAGAGAGGCAGGAAAGGAGGGAGAGAGAGAGGGATGGCGAGCGTACACAGAGAGGACCGGTCTCTGGCTGTTGACACTGAACAAACTCCAGTGACTCCAGTCTCTCATGTAATCACCCGGTATGTAAATGTGAACATCTTGTGAATATGAAATCAGGGGACTGGAAAAAAACAGTATGCTTTATAACGGAAGTCGGAATGGTCTGTGAAAACAGCCACTGGTGACTGTCACACTTGTTTAAGAAAGCCACAAAATACAGATGCATTCATATTGATGAAATTCCTCTTTTGTTCTGCCTTATTCAGTAAAGCACCTTCTAGTGTATTCACAAACCAGCACACCGAGCCCTGTCATACAGCTTGTACACCATTTACTGCAACCTGAAGTATTAACACACCGTATACTGCATACGTGCAAGTTGAACATTCTGGTACGGGAGGTAGGGGAGGTACATTACTGTTACAGTAATGTAGTAGTAATAGGGTCCAGGGATGAAGTACTGTTTTGTATGGTAGAAGAGTATACTGATGAGGTACTGATAATGTAATCTTGAGTCTAGTGATGGAAAGTTGGTTTAAACAGGGTAGCACAATGGTGGAGATAATGACTAAGATGATGTTGATGAACAAACTTCAGCTGATTACCCCCTATTCTGTCCTTGGGTAAATCGTCCCTGTCTATAAATACTTAGTGTTTTTTTTTCTCCAATTAAGCCTTCCCTTGCAATCTGCAGCACTAATTATCTGCTAGATATCCCCACCCAGTATCAAACAGGACCACATAGAAGCAGGAACAACACCAGAGCCTTCTGCACTTCACACAGACTGACTATCACTCTCTGGGAATACTTCCAGTCTGGAGACTTAGATCTGTCTAGATTTAACTCAAATAGCCTGACTGGCTAGGGAATTGGCATACTTTGAAGGTGAAGGTTGTTTGTGTCCACGTGTGATGCAAGTGTGTGTGTGTGTGTGTGTGTGTGCATGAGTGAATGTGAGTGCCTCATAACCATTAAAATGAATAAACAGGAAGAAAAATAACAACTTCAGAAATAGTTGATGAATATCATTCCTAAACAGACACTCATTGAGCTCCCAGGGGCCTCTTCATTTGACTTCATTAGCCTCACAGATCCATCTTGCACATACTTTAACTGTCTAACTATACCTGTTTTTCTTCATCAAATGAAACCTCCTCAGACAGGGTCCTCTTTAGAACATATGCTGTCTTTGTTCTGTCAGTGTTCCATAGACTCCCAGGGAACATGTATCCTCTAAACAGTATAATTCAGCCTGGGAACACTCCAGTAGGCCAATGAACAGAGACAACGTACATTGAATAACTCTGGGAGCACCAGGGATCGAGAAGTTTGGGGTAAGGCAGGGAAGACAGGAGAGGGAAAGGCAAAGCGAGAGGACATGGAGAGATAAAGTCGAGACGTGAGGAGATGGAGAAATATGGACTAGTCTGCTGTGATGTGGTCTCTCTCTCCCCAGGCTGGGCCAGGCTGACTGAGAGGTCCCTACAGTCGCACAGAGAACGACAGATAATCAAGCCTCAGTTGGTAAGGGACCATGCACTGGGACAGAGGAGAACAGAAACTCTTTAATAGATTAGTAACGTTCATGTAGTGGAACCGGGGAACCGATCACCAGGGAGAATGGGTCTGAGTGGAACCGGTGCTACTCAGACCCGCATGGGCCTGATCCACTGTGGAACCCTGAGACACTGAAATCTCATCTGCATAAAACTACCCAGCTGTGGAACGAAGAGTGGGAGGGAGAGAGAGAGAAAGAGAGAGAGAAAGAGAGAGGGGGAGAGAGAGAGAGAGAGAGAGAGAGAGAGAGAGAGAGAGAGAGAGAGAGAGAGAGAGAGAGAGAGAGAGAGAGAGAGAGAGAGAGAGAGAGAGAGAGAGCGAGAGAGAGCAAGGGGATGGTGAGAGGAACAGAATAAAGAAGAGGATTTAAGGAGATAAAATGTATAGCTTAGCTTATGCTGATACAATTTAGTTTATGAAATGACACAGGCAACCATATCAGCCACTAAAAGAGTGATATAATTTACCACAAATCACATAAATGTATTGAAATAAAGCCCCATTCGCATGTATTCAGATCAAATTGAAGTGAGAATAATGCCCATTTGAAATGCTATTTTTCCCCTTCTGTGGGGCAATGCCTATTGCTCCCCATGGCAATTCAAAAGAAGATAGCTCAGTTAAGAAGGCAGAGACAAATCAATGTGCTCTTTGGAGGAACAGAGACGCATAAATGACTGAATAAACTGAGAGAAGGGTTAGAGAGGATTTCTGCATGGGGGCCTGCCTTTCGTTCAGCCATCCGTGGGCGAGCCCACCACTAAGGGCCTATTACCACACATTACGCCTACGTCTGCACACTTTCACATGCCAAACACATCATTTCTGACTGAGAATGTCCAGTTGTGGACTGTTATGTTTGACGATTAAACAACGCTTTAAAACCACAGTATTAAAGCAAAACAACAACAACAACAACAGGATCTTACATACATCTTAATATTAGCTCTACTTAATCCTATGCTTGGTATATTGTACATATCCCTTTTCTTTTAATAAACATGTTATGCTTATTTATCTACAATTATATATGCAAATGTGCTCAAACTGCTCCACACTGAAGGCTCCAATGCTATCCAGACCACAGCCAACTGGCTACAGGCTCTTCATGAGGCATTATGGGATAGCATGGGATAGTGTGTCTCTCCCCTTCTGCTGAGTGGTTGAGGGAGCCCAAACGAGGGAGGGGGGGTGGGGGGAGGAAGGGGACGGGTGGGTGGGTAGGTAGGAGGGACTCCACTGTCAGAGACAAGCTGCCATTATGCCACAAATGACTTGCCCCATATTCGTGTCAGCCCTCAGTCCAATCATTCTCACTCTCACAGGATCAATCTGGGTCTGTACAACCCTCTACACTCCCAGCCTTGCTTGTCTCACTCCCTAGATGCCAGCCTCTAGCCTCCTCACTATGCCTCTCCAGTCCTCTCCCACTATCCCTCCCGTGCCCTCTCTCTCTGCCTCTCTCTTTCTCTCTCCCTCATCCATCCGTCTCACATCTCCGTGACTCTAGGCCCCCACATTTCTCTTTCAATCAGTCCCCCCCCCCCCCACCTCTCGCTCCTTTTTTCATCCCTCACTTATCCCTCCCTCTCCCTTCTCTACTTCTCCTTCTCTCCTCCCTTTCACCCCTCCCTCAGCGTCGTTAGTCTCTCTCTCTCTCTCTCTTTTTTTCTCTCGCTCCCCCCCCTCTCTCTCTCTATCTCTCTCTCTCTTTCTCTCTCTCTTCCAGCACTCCATAGCCCTCTACTGGGGCCTGTCTTGACAATTAGGTATTGATTTTGTTTGCCTTTCATTTTCGGAGCCTGTTGACCCTCCAGTTCTGACTGGTCTGAGCTCTGGGGGGCCATGCTCTGTTGTGTCACACACGCAAATGCACGCACACACGGACACACACATGCACATGCACACACACACACAAACACACCCTCCCAGTCAGCTACCATGTATATACAGTAATATGTAGACATGAGTATTAGTGGGTCTAAGTGTGTGTGTAAGGGTTGGAAAGTACACAAAAGTGTGTGTGTGTGTGTGTTTGTGTGTGTGCGTGCGTGTACGTGTGTGTGTGATACAGAGACAGAGACAGAGAGAGAGAGAGAGAGAGAGAGAGAGAGAGAGAGAGAGAGAGAGAGAGAGAGAGAGAGAGAGAGAGAGAGAGAGAGAGAGAGAGAGGGAGCGAGAGAGCAGGGTTTGAGTTGTGGACAGGAAACCAGAGGAATCCCTCATGTCTGCTTTCCCAGCAGGAGTCTTGGTCATAATTAGCACTTACCAAGACCAAAATGAGATACTAACACCACAACCCAAACCCGATTATGAGTGATAAGTTCACTTATGCTCCATTATGTTCTGTTACAGGAAAGGAAGCTCTTTGCTGTCCTAACAGTTTTGAGGTTCTGAGGACTAACAGCAATGACAAAAACAACGCATGTTCATAACAATGCTCTGTAAACAAACTTCAGAAACATGAGGATGCTAGACTTCCATCCAGGGTTACATAGCCAATAATGCCTCAGGGAGGCTAACCTATTGCATCTGAAAGGTGTGTCAAGCTGAAAAAGGGAGAGAGAGAGAGAGAGAGAGGGAGAGAAACAGAGAGTAACAGAGATACCAATAGACAGGTTGGTTCTGTATGTGTAAACAGCCTTTGGGAATGCAGTGCATGAAGGAGAGAAGGAGGAAGAGAGAGAGAATGAAGGAGATATAGAGAATGACTAAAAGGGAGAGCAAGGAAGCAAATAGAAGGTAGAAAGGCCTGCCAGGAAAGCTCAGCTTTGGCTCAAACTGTTATCTGTTTGCACAGAAATGTCAGAGCAGTGTGACATTCTTCCCCACAGGTTCCCCTTGCAGCCCCCCCCCCCCCCCACACACACACACACACACACACATACACACACAGACACACACAGACACACTCACAGATGTACTTGCGTACAAACACATACACACAGATGCATTAAAGCACATATACAGTGCACACACACACACGCATGAATAAACACACATTGAAACGGAAAAGGCTGAAGACTTCTTTACCCTACATGTCACACATACAAGGAACCCCAAACAGAAGACTTGTTTAGAGTAGTCATTTTTCATTATTAATGTAAATCTGTGTTTAATAACATATTTAAATATCCAAGAAGCAGCAGTAGTGTTACTAAAATGTAACACATTTGTCAATGCCTCTACTTCCTTGTCAACGGAGGGAGGATCAAACAGGCATACAAATTCACTCCCTGTTGTATGTTTACATAATAGGGGTCCTGCCTGGGTAATACAGTTAAACCCCACTGAACTGTGTATGTGCCTGTTAGATGGTCTCTTTGATTACAGTAAGAGGGACACGGACCAATAAGAATGGACCATAAGTAATGCTGGTACTGTAGTAAAGCACTGTGCCGGCTGGAGGTTCCATAGGTCATGGTGTTGGTACTGCGGGGCTTCAAAAACACAGGTCCAGTTCCAACAGTCCTTCTCTGCTTGCGTTAAGGTAGCATAGAAGGAGGGTGTACGCATGAATTTACTTTGAAGTCAGACAGGCGTTTGTATATTGGCAGTTTCTGTCTATGAGTAGAGCAAAATCTATTACATTTGTCCAAGCCTTTTACAAGTCATCCTAGGAATTTACAAGAAAGCTCATGTCAAATAAACTGGTGCTGGCTAACAGTATCTCCTATGCTGAACTTCCTGCTCCTTGTACTGAGGAACCAGGTCAAAGGGCACAACATTTCTTCCATTTCCTGTTTCATGTCCCCACATGTGAGACAGATGCTGCTTCTCTCTTGCTCTCCTACCTCACCTCCGAGAGATCACCATGGAGATGAGCCTGTCTGTATCCACTGCTGTAGAAGCGGTACATTCCTGAGTGTGAAGTGTCAGATATGTGAGAGAGAGTGCTACTTTCAGGTGCTAAAAGAAAATAGCTACACAAAAAAAAGAAAATAAATCAACTTGTTAGAACACCAGCGTTTTGGATCATCTTTTTTGAGAGAGCCAAAGATTAAACCGCCGTCTCAGTGCAGCGGTAGGCCCAATTCTTCATCTCGCATTCAATTCCAATTTACCATGGCAACCACTTTCCCAGATGGGGGTCGGATGCAGACACACAGAGAGAACATATTAAGGACAGGAAAGAAGTAACACATAATTGCAGGTGAAACAGATCAGGTCCAATCCTATCAAGTCAAGTCACAGGAGGGTCCAGGCATACACTTTGATGGATGAAATCAAATCCGCACCGTGGAATCCAGATGAATTTCAGGGGCGATTCATAATGCAGCTTGACTGTGCTGATGCTGTGAAGAAGTCTGACTTAACGTGTCTGTGTAATGACTGTCTGAGAAGGCTGGACTCAAATAACATCAATTCATTGCCTTTTTTGGTTTGAGTCTGGCTAAAACCAATAAGAGGATGGCCTTCAGGGTATTTGTCATATTCCTGAGCCATACAGTTTGCTGGGAGGCTGGGAACGAGAGCTCAACTCACAGCTGCAGGGAAATCTGATTCTATCATCTAGCTAGCCTTACGGCAGCTGAATAAATCCAATTTAATTTAACAGTGTTAGTTTAAAACATTCATCCAAGAGGCTTGTTGTCCCTACTGCTACAGTATGGTAGTCTACAATGAATGAAAGGACGGCAAAAAGAATAGTTTTTCAGTTTAAGAATGAATGTATGAATCAGGGTACATTCCTGGAACTTACTGTGGTTTATCTCTTTATACAGCATAAGACTTAGAGCCAGCTTTCCAGGACTGCAAATCTAGAAAGTGTCTTTGACGTACTCTTCATGAATGTATGATGACATCTAAAAGAAGCTATGATCTTAGAAGGGAGCTGTAGCATGCTAACGCAAGCACATCATTAGAGTCTGCTAGCATCGTTAGCCTAGCGGTAGCCATCTGTGTCGAGCAACAGACTTTTTCAATGAGCATTACTGTCACCATGGAGTACAGCACTGAGGCATGCTGGGTGCGTGGTGAGCCTCATTTCTCTGTTTGTCTGCTGACACCCCCCCCCCCCCCCCCCTGTATGCGCAGAGTTGGTGTTTATGATGATGTATGTCTGTTTGTTTATGTGCTAATGGTGTGAGCACTAGAGGGCTCGTTATACAGAAGAGGGCTCAATATGATCTTTGTCCTGTCATCAGACACACCTGAACAATGCACACGAACACGCATGCATTGTCACAAACATGGACATGTATGATCACACGTGGGGTTTCAAACACACACACATACAGACACACTCAAGACCAAACACCTGGCCTCATCTCCTCACACACACACACACACACATACACACAAACGCAAAGATATTCTCCAAAGGCCACAAGGGATCGGTGAGGGTGGGACAAGGGAAGAAGACAGTTCTGAGAAATAAAAATGGAATGTGACCCGGAACTGCACGTCTTGTCTGCCTGTGGCCACAGAGGAAATGTGACAGAGACGTGGGTCCGAGCCCCCCAGAATCCCCCCAGGACTCGGGTCTGTCTGTCAAGCCCTGCTCTGGTCCACACCACTCTGTCTCAGTCTGTCCACCTGTCTCATTCAATGACTTTCTCATTTATTTCTGCAGTGCAGGAAAGCGTAAAGGGAAGAGAGAACAGAGAGAGCAAATCTCATCCCCTTCCCTCCCCTATGGCCCACTTCCTGGCTGAATCACTGGGCATCAATAACACCACAACAATGGCTCTATAGAAGCAGGACAGGGAATAGAAAGCCCTTCAAGATGGCTGCCTGTTCGTAGTCATAAAGCTCAGTATTAATGCTATTGTATTCGTCTATTGTAGGGCTCACTATGCCAACCAGAAAACACTTTAAGAACAAAGTATGGACTCAACATCCTCCTCTCTGAACCTGAATTCAAAAGATACTTTTCACCCCATTCTTGAGCTCAGACAATTACATCAGTCCATGCATGCATGATGTCATCCACTGTTGGCACCGTTAGCACCTATTAACATGAGGCAGATTTTCTTTTTTATCACAAAGAACTTCAAAATTTAACCAGTTTGGACTCACAGGAGACCTGGACCAGTCTAGCAGTATAACAGAAGAGAGAGCCCTACCTGTGGGCGAACCCTCCAGCACCTCTCCTGTGTAGCGCATCTCCTTGAAGATGGGCCGGTTGTCGTTCTGGTCGATGATGGTCACTGTGAAGTTCACGGGGCCTTCCACCAGGTTGCCACTAAGATCTGTGGTGGACACCTGCAGCTGTAAGGAAGCAAAGTGACAGAGGTTAAGGGGTGATGGTTATGCGGTTGAGGAACGGAGATTGGGGGGGGGGGGGGGGGGGGGGGGGGGGGCAAGAGTCAGAGGTCAGCGGTGTGGAGACTTCTGAGAGAGATCTGTGATGGAGGTCTTCTGCTGTGGGAAGCAGAGGAACATGGATTATGGGGTCAGGGGTTATGAGGTTGAGGACCAGATTAGACACTTAGGTTCGAGGCCATCGATGAAAGGTCAGGGGTCTGAGAATCGAAGGTTTATTATGATTCTATATTTGACAAGATGAAGACTGAGATAACAGTAGAGACATGGAAGTGAAAGGACACAAAAACATGACACACACTGAGCTCCATGTTCAAACATGAGCCCATTATGCCAGACTGCAGTGTTCTGCTTCTGACAGAGCCGCGAAGAGCAGCCTACATAATGGCGAGAAAGACAGAGATAAAAGCTAACAACTGACATTTCCACACACACACACACACACTTACACACACACACACACACACACCCCAAGCCCCCCCTCCCACCACCTTCTAAATTATGATGCCTGTGGCACTTGGAGGCAGACGGCTCAGTAACGGCCTCGAGAGCTAAGCACTGTGGGTAACTGTGGGTTATTAGCCTGTCATTTGTTGCCACGGTAATTAGCTTGAGACAATTGGAGAGTCTGACAGTTGTAGAGACAGGAGAAGCACTTCCTGATAGGAACAGGCCTCAGCCCCAACCTCGACGGAGGATCAGGAGAAGGGGTAAGGTGAAAAGGAAGAAAATGACGTGGATCGGAGGTGAAAAGAACTCCACAACCCCATCATCACTCGCTGGAGAACTCGAGATAAACTGGGGGAGAGACACTAGAATGGAACCGTGGTGAACAGTATTCTAATGTCTGCAAAATCAGCAGCCTTCCAGTCTGCACTCACAACTGCTGATCCTCCATCAGTGACCCCCCCCACACACATACACACTCTACAAACACACACTCTACACACACACAAACACGCACACAGGGCGCACCTCCTATACCTCCCTCATCCTGCAAACTTCCCTCCTTCACGACTGTTCCCCCGCTGATGCTTCCCCTCCAGGCTCCATTGCACAGATACTTGCAGTATTTTGCAGTATCCCTACCAGGCTTCCCCACTAGGGAGACCAGATCAGCTTACAGTAGCAGAGAACTAGCACAAACACACAAGCAGAGACATCCTGCTGGATTACACCAGAGTGAGTGAGGCCCACACTTTCAAAAACCCACAGTTTTACCTTTTACAGAGTTGCCTCTTCTATAGCCCGTGACCCTTGACACAATGCTGTCATCCCTCCACTGTAAATAGCACCGTCAGAATAACTAATGACATCACTTCCTCTATAAGTCCAGTAGCCATGGATAATGAGATCACCCCTCACCCCTTATTACAATGAAAATCTATTGCCATGATTCACAGCGGAGACAGGGACGGAGGGAGTATGATAAAAAAGAGAAACAGAAGAGGAGAGGGAAACAGGGAGAGAATGAGAGAGAACGAGAGAGAGCTACAGACACCATCCCTCTTTTATGTAGCCCATTACAGGATCTCTAGATGTCTTCACTATCGGTAATGCATGACATCACTCTACCTTTATATCGCACAGGACATCCACTCTCTCCCTCATCTTCTGTCTCCCTCCATCTCTCCCCTCCATCTCTCCCTCCATCTCTCCCTCCACCTCTCCCTCTATCTCTCCTTCCATCTCTCCCTCCATCTCTCCCTCCATCTCTCCCTTCCATCTCTCCCTCCATCTCTCACCCTCTGTATCTCTCCATCAGGGCCGTGTTCCTGGGGCAGGACCAGAGGAGTATTGGCAGGAAGTACAGAGATGCGGCTGAACTGAGCTTGTTGAGGGTTAGAGGGCTAATGGTTTCATACATCATCCTCTCCTTCCGCTGTACACACACACACACACACACACACTGTAGAAGAGGTGCCCTCTCCACCTCTTTTATCCATCTGCAGAACTGCTGACTCTCAACTACTGGTAGTTTCTCTCTCTGTCCCTCTCCATCTCCCTATGTCCCTCTCTCTCACTCTTTCCCTCTCTCTCTCTCTCTCTCTCTCTCTCTCTCTCTCTCTCTCTCTCTCTCTCTCTCTCTCTCTCTCTCTCTCTCTCTCTCTCTCTCTCTCTCTCTCTCTCTCTCTCTCTCTCTCTCTCTCTCTCTCTCTCGCTCTCTCTCTCTCTTCCTCTCTCCCTCTATCTTTCTTTTGCTCTCACTGAAAGTGTGTCACACAGACACACACTATATGCAGGGACCCACTGCATTGTCCGTGTTAAAATACACACTTGTGCTGCCCCCAAATTCATTGACTCTGTTATATTACCTTAAATACTCCTTAGGCACACACACATACACACACACACACACACACACTAACACATGCACACACACACACACACACACACAGGAATGATTGATCTATACCCCAGCAGCTAAATGAGATATAATGCATTCATTTGGAGATATTTAAGGACACAAAAGACGGCCTTTAGAGGGAAAGATTTATATACAACCCTCCCGGGATCCCTTTTGAAATTCTTCCTGAAACACACACTCTCTCTCACACACACACACACACACACACACATGCACGCACAGACACACACAGACCATACAGTGCAGCGTGCCTGAGCTCTAAAGATAACATTAGCTGTAAGGCAGTTAGAATCAGATGGTTTGAGCGTGTACAGTAGCCGATCAAGAAAGGTGTCATCTGCATGGCTGATAAAGGACCCCGGTTACATAAGCCTGCATTCAAACCCTGCTCATAACCCCAACTCCCTTTCAACGACACAGCCGACACCATCAAACATCTTTCAAACGCCACCTTCTCTCTCTGTAGCAAACACATACCATACACACCAATGCCCACGCATGCTTCAGATCTTTCATTCTCCTTCCTTCCTTTTGTCCCTTTCTTTCTTCCATGTCATGTGGTCAGGTCCCCTGCCCATGTGATCCCACCATTCCTCATTACTGAGACAGGTAAGTGGTTTGAGGCCTAGTCCCAGCACCACCTGCCTCTGCAATGGCCTTACAGTATACATCATTTATCTCCTTTGATATTTTATTCATATCTGTTCAGGATATCAGATGGAATTCTCCGTGTCCATTTTGCATATTACCAGACAGCCTCCATATGACAGATAGCTATATTAAACGCATGAGTGTTTGACCTCAGAACAATGGAAATTCTAATCTAAGCAGTCAGGTTAAGTAACATTCTAAAGCTAAGGTTTTCCGACTGAGGTACATGGGAGGAAATATCTTGATCTCTCTCAGTCTCACACACACATACACACGCACATCTTTACTCTCTTTCGGATTGGGCAAGAACAGCTCCAACCCACCCACACACATCTCTGCTGTTCAACCCCTTAGGGACCTCAGTGAGGATGAAAGACTGGTCTCCAGAGAGAGGAACTACAAGGGTGTATATGTCTGTGTGTGTGCGTGTGTGTGTGTGTGCAAGCCCTTAGCAGGGCATATTGCATTATGCATTGACATCATCAGTCACACACTCCCTCTGAACACCTCATTTCCTCCCAACCCAGCGGTCACGTTTAATTACAGGTGGAATTGTAACAAGGTGGCCCCTGTATGCACTGTAGAGGTGTGTTGTACCCTGGGAAAATAAGTTCTAGGCAGAAGGAGATTCCTGTTGTTTAGGATGAAACAGTAATAACTGTCATCACTACAGGCCAATGTTTCACAGTTTTACAGTTCCAGAGACACAACAACACAGAGAAACCCCTCTGGCTTTGCATTACGCAAACAACGTGAGGTATTAGCAGACACACACACACACACACATTAATATACACCTTATCTCTGTACTCAAATACACACACTAAATTGTGTGTGTGTACTGTAGCTAAGAGGAAGCAATGATTTAATTTGGAGGAAAATTACTTATTAAAGGCGGGGAGAATGGGAGAAGATGGGTCTGGCTAGGGACGTAGAGAAAATTACACCCTGCTGCCCATCACTGCCTGTCTCACACATACACACACTCACATGCACATGGACACACACACACAAACATACACACGTATACACACGGGGGCTGTCATAACTGGCTGTCCTTGTTGAGATGATCTCTCTAAGGTTATTACAGCCTGTCTATTAGCAGATCAGGGTGTGACGTTGCACACTGGACCAGATCTGAAGTGCAAGTCCTCTGCTGTCGGTTGTCATTTCTCATGTCTGGGGAGTCAGATGGCTGAGCGGTGAGGGAGTCGGGCTAGTAATAAGAAGGTTCCCGGATCGATACCCCGCTGTGCCAAATTATGTTGTATCCTTGGGCAAGGCACTTCACCCTACTTGCATGTCCCTGTACTAACTGTAAGTCGCTCTGGATGAGAGCGTCTGCTAAACGTAAATGTCTCCACGTCCCTATTCCTTTCCTATGCCTACTCTTAGGCAGCTGTCAGACAGCCAGAAGCTCTCTCTCTTTCTCCTCATTTGTTGGGCTTCATATGATGATTTGACTGTGTGAGATCAAAGACTCCACAGTACACTGCTCTGCTATCTTTCTCCTCCCCTTTGTCAGCCCTTTCTTTCTCACGCCCTCCCATCTGATCAGGTGTGTGAAGGAGCTCAGCCACACGCTCTGCCGTCTGCTGTCATGCCCTCCGTTCAACGCAGCACATTCCTCCTACATCTGAGAAAGACCACCCTTCTCCAGTCCCTCTGTGCATCTCCTTGACATGCACACAAGTGTTATGCTGTGCTGAATATGCTGAAGATTTCAAACGGCCATGTGTGAGGAAGGCTATTCTTCTTCATGTCTCTACCACACATCCATCCCTGGAGCCTGATAGTCGGTGACACAGAAACCTAGTGGTCCCCAGTGGTCGATGCTGTGAACACAGAGGAACCAGACAGCTGGAAAGAAAGCATCCTGTTTTCTACAGACTACAATGTAGCAATTTCTTGACGGAGGCCAAATATTGGACTGACCATGGAAACTTATAGAACTCTGATGGAGCTTAAGGCAGCTGAAAGGTTTTCAGCCCTTTAAACCTTCAATCTTTTCTGTCTCTTTTATTTGACTTACTAGTTCCCAGTTTCTCTTTTCCTCCCTCCCTCTCTCATTCTTTGTCTGGAGTGTGAATGAGAGGTCATTTGGAGAAGGCAGGGAGACAGCTGGACAGGGAGAAAGGCATTCAGGCACGAAGACAGTCGGGCATGCAAGGATACAGATCATCAGTCAGGAAAGTAAGTAGGGGACACGTAGGGATGTGAGAAGAAATGCCTGTAGGCAGGGAGACAGTTAGGCGGGGAGACAGTTAGACAGGGAGGGAGACAGGGAGGGAGACAGGGACGAAAACAGGGAGGGAAACAGGGTAGGGGAAGGATAGGATTGATGCTGGGCTTTTATCCCAAGCTGAAACACTGTCATGGAAAGATGAATAAGGAGGGAAAGTGAGAGAGAGACAGAGACAGAGAGAGAGAGAGAGAGAGAGAGAGAGAGAGAGAGAGAGAGAGAGAGAGAGAGAGAGAGAGAGAGAGCGAGAGAGAGAGAGAGCTGAAAGTGCCGGGTCATGCATATGGAAGCCGCTCCATTTCAGCTGCGTTTGGAGACTGGCTGTGTATTCATCCCCTATCCTAGCCATTCAAGTCTACTCGCAGGGGAGAGCTCAAAGGCGCCTGGCAAGCTCTTCAGATCTGGGGGAAATGGTGTCCTCCTGCAGCTCTGGTTCCTGTGAGGCTCTGCTCTGCTGGAGCCCTACCACTGTTCTACTACCTTCAGCGTCACACACCATGCACCAACGGAGGCTCTCTATAAAACATGGCTGTTCCCTCAAGGAATCTGTTGCTACACTAAGCCAGGAAGGAGGCTTCTAATTCGCCAGGGTACGTAGAGTTTGCCAGGAAGGCCGGAGGGAAGGCGCCGTCTGATTGGCTATTGATCCTCTCAGACGTTCTATGGGAGGATATCCAAAGTGAGCTGCATTAGAGCCTCAAAGAGATGTGATTCCTCCAAAACTGGCTTGCCTTTTATTCATATCCTATATCCTTGGGTTTGATAGTATGCAAGTCTATGTAGCAAATGCTACTTGCATAGACAAACAAGTGATTTGCATCCTGTCCTCCCATGCCCCCTTAAAGTGTCTTGGTCTTATGTAAAAGCAACGCTTCTCTCTGTGTTTCTCACAGGTGTCCCCGGTCACTGGCTTAAACAAAACATGTGTGTGCATGAGTGCTGCCTCTCCTCCCTTCACAACATGCTGGTGAAAGTCCATCTTGAAGGAGAGAAAATGCAGGTTTTAAAACATCCATAACAAAGTGAGATGTGTCTTTAGGTTCCTTTTCTTGCAGTCAAACAATTTCTCGCTCAGCGAGAGGGCCCTGATGGGGAGAGAGAAAGAGAGAGAGAGAAATACAGACAGACAGACAGATATAGGAAAGAGAACAAGAGAGAAAAAATAGAAGAAAAGGACATCTTCCCTATGATGGACAAACAGCTCAGTCACAGCGAGGTCTGTGTTTGTCAGAACAGTATTGCTGGCTGAACTGAACTTGACCCTGACTGTTGAAAAGTATATGTAACATTGTTTTGCAACCAAGGAATTTTATATTTTTTATAGATGTAACAAGCAGTGATTAATCCATCAACTAATAGCCATGTGTCTGTTTAAGTGTTCAGAATTCATGTGGTTAAACTGCTGATGATTATGATCATCACTGATCATCTAAAAGGTCCATTAATCATTGTCATCATAAATATGCATGAACTGTGTTGCATATTTTAGAACAGTAATTTGCTTGTTTGCCATTTACTAATAAATAACAAGAACATGACAAATGCTGTCCTTGAAGTTTTAAACTGATGATTGTGTTCGTCATTGTTTGTGTTCTGAAAATTGAAATACACAAGATGGAGAAAATACATCAAAGATGAGGCAGTTCTTCTGATGTTAGCAAGATATAAATAGCCTATATCTTTAGAGAGATAGACATGGAAAGATTGAGAAGGAGAGGATGAGGAGGGGAGGGAGAGGGAGGGCAAGATGAGGATGGGTAGTTTGAATGATAGGGGATAGATAATGACAGTGCAGGAGTTCTCTCATAGGAGCAGTGGACTGGATAGAAAATAATCCCCTGTTGTGAATGAGTGGAAAGAGTCACAAAGGCTTCTGGTGGATGTGGAGAATTGGTCCTCTGCTCGCTGACTGCCCTGTCTTTGTGTTCCCAGTGCCCTGCTATGGGCAGCTCAACACGCAACTCCAATCTGTTCTACTACCTTTCCTGCACCTGGCCAGGATATTCACTGATATACAGAAAACATTCAGCGACTTCGTTGTATGACCAGTGGCTAGGAAATGTATACACATCCTGATTCTTCTTCGACGCAGTCAACCACCAGCTTCACATTTCCACACTGGTTTAAAATAGGCATTGCTGAAACCACTCTATCCTGGTTCAGGGCCTATCTAAGAAATAGGACCTTCCAGGTCCTCTCGAAAGGGTCTTCTTCATCTCCACTAAATCCCTTGACAATGTCATCAAATCACAAGGCTTCTCCTACGCCCTGAGACCTGCTCCCCCCCCCCCCCGAGTAAACCAAAGAATCTCGGCAATTCCAGGCTGACATCTCTCAATGGATGTCTGTCACCTTTGACAGCATCTCTACCTTTGGCAGGATCCCCAGATTCCATCCTCGACGACAATATGGATTTTAAGAAACGCATTGCTCGCACGACGCTGCGCTGTCGGTATTCAGCACAAAGCATAAAGAGGATCCATCCTTCTTTCCACTCAGCGAGCAGTCCAGGCCACAGTGCGTCCTCGTCTTGACTACTGCACTCCCTTCTAGCTGGCCCACCGACATGTGCCCAAGTACTCACACAACATTCGCCTGCTGAGATTGGCTCCAGTGGCTGCTGGCACGAAGCCCTGACCATTACCTAGTCTGCTGCCAACAGGACGGGCCCTGCATACCTCGAAGACATCATCACACGGAACTCATCCACTCAGGGGCTTCGCTCTGCGACATCTTGGTTGCTGCACTGTACTTTGTAATATTGTAGTGGAGATATTATTGTTGCACCACAGTTGAGATTTTGCTATTGTTGCACAATGCCGGATAGCTGAGATGTGGCAATTTTGTACTCTGCCAGGTAAATACAGATAATTCCATGACTATAACCACCCAAATACTGATGAAAGGTTTCTGCTGTTTGCTCTTTGTTTCTTTGTTGTTTAGAAGAAAGAAATCTGCTAAATGAATAATATGTGAAAGTGGAGAAGGATTTGATAAATAAAGGCAGGTAACAGACAGGGAGACACTGATCTGGTAAGAGGAGCAGGTCTATATAAAACTCAATACTTACATTTGGCAGACGCTCTTATCCAGAGGGACTTAGAGTAAATAAAGGGACATTCCCCCCCACACTAGTAGGGTGAAGTGCCTTGCCCAAGGACTCAATGCCATTTTGGCAATGCTGGGAATCGAACCAGCAACATTCAGATGTACAGCCCAATTCCCTAACCGCTCAGCCATCTGACCATAAACAATGATTACTTTAATAGTACAAAGCAGAGGCATTCCACAGCAGAGTTGATGGAACAAACAAGATATCATGAGAACTTTCAAATCTACCTCTGTTGTGGTGAAATAGGCTTGTAAAAGTTCTACTGTCTAATTCAGATCCTCATCCACTGCAGGAGTCATTTGCCTTCACGTTCCTTCCCTTCTTTTTTCCCTCTCTTTCTTTCTCTGTCCCTCTCTTTTTTTGTCTCCTTCTATCTGTTATTCTTTAATTTTTTTTCTCTCTCTCTCTCTCTCTCTCTCTCTCTCTCTCTCTCTCTCTCTCTCTCTCTCTCTCTCTCTCTCAGCTCTCTCTCTCTCTCTCTCTCTCTCTCTCGCTCTCGCTCTCTCTCTCTCTCTCTCTCTCTCTCTCTCTCTCTCTCTCTCTCTCGCTCGTTCTCGCTTGCTCTCGCTCTCGATCGCTCTCGCTCTCTCGCTCGCTCTCGCTCTCTCGCTCTCTCGCTCTCTCGCTCTCTCGCTCTCGCTCTCTCTCTCTCTCTCTCTCGCTCGCTCTCGCTCTCTCTCTCCCCTTTGGTCTCCTCTGTCTCACCCAGAGTGTATTATGGGTCTGGCCACTCTGTGGGTGATGCCGGGACTGAATTAGTGGCAGTAATGGTCTGGCCAGCGCCATAGGGCGTTACCTTGCTCATCAATTTATCCGGGGCCTGTGGAGCCTGTGTTTGTGTGTGTATTAGGGCCAGAGAGTACCGAAGGACATAAACAAACACTGGAGGTAACGACATGACATTCCCATAGTAAGGATAAAGAAGTGTTTAGTAATAGTTCTGACTGCAGCTCTGAGGTAACAACCCAATATTTTTATAAATTCCGTAGATTAGGAATGGTAAAACAACAGATGGACTGCAGGGACTACTGTGTAACAGTGAAAGTAGACAGACAGTATGACCATCAGGATCAGTGTTTGTGTGTGTTTAGAGGTGGAGGGTTGTGTGTGAAGAGGGGGTGCAGGCTGGCCTTATCTCCCAGTCACACACACAGACTAAAAGCACATCTGGTCTGTTTTCCTGCATGTGGGCTTTTGGGGCCTGCTCTCCAAAGTCCAGGAAATTACTGTCCAGTCAAGCAGAACAAAGCAAAGGGATTTGGACAACAGGCTTCACCTGTCTCAACCCAGGCTCCACAAAGCTACACCTAAATGAAGCGGACAACAGCCTGTTCCTTCTCCAGTTGACACACGCGCGTGCACAAACACACACACATGCAAGTGTGCGCACACACACACATTATGGATCCAGGCTGCTGTTTCCTGGCTGTTATCAGTCCAGTGTTTTCAGGCCTGCGTCAGCACCTTGAAGGATTACAGTAATCAGAAACGCTGCCTCTGACTCCTTAAACTGTGACACACCCATAGAAGTTGGTTAAACAAATCTGTGTATGTCAGTGATTCTGAATTGCCATCATTATTCAAGGAGGTATGCAACACCATTATTTAAAAGAATAACTTCAAAGTTACATGTAACTTTGAAGTTCACTACGTACTTGAACCTTAAACAACCACGTACCAGACATCCTGTATTGATGGACTGCAAAATGTTCACAGTATCTCTACTTATGCCAGAGAGAAAAAAAAATGTATGTGGATGTGTGTGTGTGTATGCATGTGTGCACATGAAACCCCTTCCATATGTGGCAGTGCAGGGATATGGCTTTCACAGTAAAGGGGCATGGTGTGGAAGGGTAGCAGAGAGAGAGAGAGAAAGAGAGAGAGATACCTCTCAGATCTCTTGTCAGAATTGGGGAACAAGAAGGAACTGTCTACAGCCGCTCACAGACTTACTGTTCTATAGAAGGACAGAGACTTCAGAGAATCTCTCTCTCTCTATTTCTCTCTTTTTCCCTCTCAAACTCTTTCTCACTCGCTTTTTCCCCTCTCCATTTCCTTCTTTCTCTTTTCTAAACTTTTATTTTGTCTCACTGTCTCTCGCTCACTGTCTCTATGCCACTCTCTTTCTGTCTCTTTAGCGTTCCTCATCATTTGCATCTCATTAGTATTTGTTTTCATCCTAATTGAGCTTAAACTGAAAATAATGTTTGGAATTAAATCCTGCTAAACATGTTGCCCTACTGCATTAATGTGCCTTTCTGTTTACAATAACGAGACAGACGCAAATTTTGACTCTCCTGTTTGCCAAGCTCTGGGTCCAGTGCCCACCTGTCTTTAACCTTGCTCAAAACCTCTCATATTATAGTGTCCCCCCCTTTTTAGAGTTCTTGTCTGATGTTCTAATGTTCTGATGTTCCGATGTTCCGATGTTCCGATGTTTCGATGTTTCGGTGTTCCGATGTTCCGATGTTCCGATGTTCTGGTATTTTTGGTGTTCTGATGTGTTTTCTGTTGTTCCGGGGTCCAGGTGTTCTACTATTCTAATGATTTGATGTTTTGTATTCTGCTGTTCCGCTGTTCTGGTGTACCAGGTCAACAGCGAGGCGTCCCTCGCTGACAGAAATCTCAGGCTGCTTATGTATATCAGCCACTCAGGGTATTGATCTTTTCTTCTCTGGCTGCATCATTAATATGTTGATATGCAGTGACCTTGCTGAGATGCAGAGCAGCACTCTAGCCAATGATAATCAATCATCATTAAACACAGGGGAGGAAAGCACGCCTCATCAATATAACCTTGGCTGACTTTACAATGTAACATTGATGCAGTGTATTGACTAAGTCACTAAAGGCAGAATGACACAGTTTAAGTGCACATAAAAAAATAAAGCATGCACTAGACAGGCCTTGTCTACTGGCGCCTTTCTGATACGGAAGGAAACAAGTATTGATGTATAGTGTGTGTGTGTGTTTGTGTGAGCTTGTGTGTATTTGTTGTTGATATAATCGAATATTTATAATATTTGTGTCTGCATCACATTTACATGCACCAGGTTTAAGTTTAGAGTAAGACAAGCCTGAATAAAAGCAATGTTGGCACTCTTTCTCCTTGCGTTCATGTTCTTCCTAGGATAATGGAGATTTGAATCTACCTCTGAATATTTCATGTTCCATTTCCTGGCCCTGGGTGAACTCTGAGGGCAGACATACAGGGTGTGTAGGTGTAGCCATGGTGGACACAGGAACTATGAAGGAGAGTGTGTTAGAATGGTTCTCTGCACGAGTGAGCATCAGTTACATCACTGAGCTGTCTCTCTTCTGGTGGCTGCTGGTATTCCCTCTGAGTTAGGATTGGCTTAAAGTGTGTCTGCCCCCTAATGATTGGACAAGAGCACATTGCCTAGAGGTAGAGTGTGTGTGTGTGTGTCTGTGTGTGTGTGTGTGTCAGCATACTGTAAGTATGGCAGCAGTCTGAGTTAGTGTAGATGGCTTCTGGGTTCAGAACTATTACAAAGGAAGTAATGATCATAATTAGTAATAGGCGGGACATAATGAGTGTCGTAATTGATGTTAGACTCTAATTTTACCTCAGGCCACAGAGCAATTGACATAGTGCTCTGCTGTAACTCTCTTCAGTAACTGAAATAATCTGTCATTAGCCAAAAACAGTTCTCAAAAAAGCGAACTTCTTACTTGGGCAACGTCAGACCTTAAACGCTATGTATAAACAGAGAACACTACCCCCCCATACCCCCCCCCACACACACATAAACAAACACACACACCATCTACTCCAACGGAACTCAAGAAAATCTGATATGTTCAGAAAGTGGAAGGTACGGATGTAGAGAAGGTATAGAGAACGTATGGACAAAGATAAAGACATACTATTCTAAAGTGGCCCCATACAGACGAGGAGGGAGGGAAGGAGCTGGGGAGAATGAGGACTTGATAAGGGGTCTCCTCACGGCAGTAGCAGGGACTGATGACTCATGAGAAGAGAAAACTGTGTTTCCCATTGATGATGGAGCTCCACCTCGTTGTATCTTTTTGCTCTCAGTCCCACTCTGTGAATCACGCCAGCCGCCCCCCTTTTTCAACCTTTATTTGTGTGTCTGTCTAGTCTATCTTATTATTTTTTCAGCTTTCCTGTTCTATCTTTCCATATCTCTCTGGCTTCATGGCTATGTAATTCCTCCTGTCAGTTTCTTTTGTGACTGTGTGAGTGTTGTTGTGTGTGCATGCGTGTGTGTGTGTATGCTTTTGTGTGTGTGTGTATATGTGTCTGTCTGTCTGTGAGTGAGTGAGTGTGTTTGTGTGGTCCAGCAGCAGAACAGAAAAGTACGGAAAAATACAGAACAGAACACATCAGAGCAGAGCATAGAAAACTCTAATGTGAGAGAGGAGTGTCTGATCACTCTCCCAAAGCTGCCCACCAGCACTTACCAACCAGGAGAGATGACTGGCCCCTCCTGGAACACTCAAAGACTAGGGGACAAAGCTGAATCCTAAAAGGAAGTTGAGTACTTTGGTATCTCCTGTCATACTTTGATACTTAGTAAGCACCCTGCTTTCATGTTGATAAGGTGCCCTACCACACACCAACTGGTCTCAGAGCTGATGATTTACTTGGTAGCCATAGACAGAAGAGAGAACAATGATTATACATTTGCAGTGAGTGTGTGTGTGTGTGTCCAGCTGTATATGCTGTATCAAGCTGGTGATAATTCATCTCCGCTGCTTCAAACTATTACTCATCTTCTTCATTACATTTTTCTTAAACAAACACGAGGGGCCCTAGTTCTCGGGTCAGGATGCAAGCAGGGGTCCACGATACAAGTTCAAGGCACAAGTCAATCAGAGATGTGGCAAACACTTTTTTGCTAGTTTCGAGAGATGTGCAGTTATCAGGTGCAACGGTGGCGTGGTTGTAAAAAGGGTTTGGATTACAATGAATACATCATCAGATGGATTGGTGAGGGCTGTCTTCAATTTAAGCCAATCAAAGAAGCTCCTCTCATTACCCTTAAAAGCAGAGTGCTCTCTGCCAGGGCAAACGGACAGTCTTGTAACGGACGGCGAAAGCCCAGACGGCCTAAGTTAGAAGATCTTCTAGAAACGGATATCCTTGTCAGTCGCCAAGTGCACATATCTGGCACCTCTACTAAACCACTACGGCCAATTATGCATTCCGCAGTTCATGGAAATATCGTGAAAGACATAAGACATTAACACCAATTCCAATATGATGACACAACATGCTAACATGATGGCTTGACAGGTTCACATCTCCCAGCATCTGTGCTGAGAGGTGATCTGACCAGGCGAAGCAGGCTAACACGATATGGGATTTTATCATGATCACCAAACTAGCACTGCTGATATGGCCCGACACGCCCTATACTGCGCCCCACACCGAACTCAACACAAACGATGTCGTGGCGAGCTGGAAAATAAGCAAACTTGCGCAGATGAGGGAAAAACCACCTAGCGCCCTATGAAGTTATCAGTGAGTCTGTATCAGTGTTGCCGCCGGCCTTGCGTCATCCGGAAACGAGATCCCTAACGGTTCTACATCTCATCGTGCAGAGCAGAAGGACCGTCACTCCGTCCACCTGCCACCCTGGCCCTCAGTTCCATGTTGCCCAGTCAGTCCGAAACATTGCACCAGAGCTGGGGTCACAGGGAGCACAGTCCTGTCCTGTATGCCACCAGGACATCCACAGGCCTCAGCTTGCCCTCCCTGATCCACTGACTAGTCATATTCACTGCAAGAGTGGAGAGGGAGGGAGAGAGAGAGAGACGGCGTGCAAGAGGGGGAGTACAAAACATAAAGTGAAGAGAGTAAGAGAGATTTACTTAGAGAGAGAGAAAGGGCGATGGGGAAAGTGGCAAGCGAGCGAGAGAGAGGGAGAAGGGAGGAGCAAAGGGAAAAAAGAAAGATCATGCTTCAGAGGTGTCAATTCCATGCTCGGCTGAACAGACGGATGGTAGAAAAGTACTTTTGTCCGACAAGAAAATGCCAGCATTGCCTATGTGTGTGTATGTGTGTGTCTGTGTGTGTTTACTACGAAAAAGGGGGTGTGATGTCATTCCAATTTGTTAGGAGCTATGTGTCCTCCGAGAAGCAGCACACCATTAGCATTTCCTCCCTCCCCTGTCCTGTGGCATCTCCTGAAGCATCTCCTCATGCAGGCTGGGGAACGACTCCACTGCTTCAGCACATGCCAATGCCGAGCTAACAATATCAGTGTCACCATCGAGTTATCAACCAGCTAGCACATGCCACACTCAGGGAGGCAAACACACAGATTGAACAACCCAGGACCCATCACACTGAAAGCAGCACCAACTTATCTAGTTGTGCAATCTGGACCAGCTTCTGTGAAATACCAGACAGCCTTTGAACCACTTTGGCCACACAGGCATTTCAATTTGGAAAGGTGTGTGTTTGTGTGTGTGTGCATGCGTTTCTGTGTGTTTATTTATATATATGTATGTGTGTGTGTGTGTGTGTGGTCTAGGGGAAAGATTTAAATGTCAAGTGCTGTAGTTGGCTGAATGCTTTGATCCATCACAGTGCTGCCGCCCCTCCTCATCCCCACCCAAGCTGTGCCTCTCTCTTTCCCTCCTACAACCCTTCTGCCTCTGTCTCCCCTTCTCTCCCCCCCCCCCCCCTTCTCCCTCTCTTCCACCCTTTGGCTTCCCGTCTCTCCCTCGCTTTCTCTTTCCCTCCCCCTTCCTCTGTCCCCTCCCTCTCTCGGCAGTCCAAATCTTCCTCGGGCCTTCTCCACCCCCCCTCCCCCTCTCTTCTTCCTCCTCCCTTGTCTTCCCTCTCCTCTCCATCATCCTCCCGTCTCCCCTCCTCCCGCCGATACCCCCGCTCTGATATCTGCTGCTGAGGGAGAGGACAAGCGGCATGGCATTAACAACAACACCCCCCCCCCCTTCCCTTCCTACTGCCTTCTCCTCCCTCTTTTCTATCTGGCGCCATCTCTATTTCTCTCTCTCTCTGTCTGCCTCGTCTCTGAGGAAATACTTTGTTTGAGCCCCCTGAGACAGGCGATGTTCTCAAACAGACTCGAACAGTGTTTTATCTAAAAACACTAACTTCTGACTGCTCATAGTCACCCGTGAGGAGATGCCAGTCCATTCTCTCTCCAGATGCTGCCAGTATATATAGACAGAGTCTGGCTGTGGAATCAAAGTGCTTCTGTGAGAAGCATCTCCACTGTTGTCCCTCTCTCCACGGACCCACTCTTTATCTCCTCACTGGAGGCTGTGTGTTAGAAGAATCCACCCACCATCTCCAGATGGCAAGGGGTTGTCTAAACTCTGGTGGACTGCGTATGTCGCAGGTAAACAGAACACTCATGCTGTTGAAAAACAACCAATAGAATAAATAATAAATAAAAAAATACCTCTGTGGAAGATGTCACAGATTTTATAGGTGCTTATTCCATCAATAGGCCAGCTATTGCCAGCTGTCCACATATTTCTCATTCAGATCCAGTATATAAATTCCTACTGCAATGCAATACATATTGTGTATCACTGACAGTCCTTTATAGACCAGAGGCTACCAGTAGTCAGGCCTGGATTACATCCTGTTGGTGGAGAAGCAGCACCATAGAATCTGGTTGGAGACGAGTATCGGGGTCAAGAACCATTACACTAGACGTTCTAGACCCAGTCTCTAGGAGTCCTTATATGGTCATCCTTCCTGTAATTCCGTGCATGTCATGTCCATGATTATATATCTGCCTGATTGAATAGCAAACAACTGTGTATTATCTTTGATTTCTCTATTCGCCATCCATTCCTTGCTCTGACCTTAATGCCTTTAACGTCTCAGAGGCCATTTGCTAATACCACCTTGTGTATGAACTGGTCATTATTCTTTTGGAGAGGTGCATTACACTCTCTCCAATCAGCTATTGTCCAACACATAGAAAGCCAGGACTTGAAGTGATGGTCACACCATTCAAGTGGAGACAACAACTTCACCCATTTCTTCCACACCTGTTCTTTTTAAATCAACACATTATGGAATTAAGCAATTTGAGGACAGAGACCTGTTGTGCAAGACATCAGTTACTTGTATACTTGCCTTAGATATAGTACATTTCAAGGCATGTGATAGGGGACAACAATACCTAAATGGTTGTCTGAAAATGAACTTGCAAATATTGAAACTCAGGCAGCTAGATTTTTACAAACAATTTGACCAAATGAAATGGATAAAAGAAAACATGTACATATTCATGAACACGGTTTGTTTTGTTTGTCTCCAGGGCAGTTGGAAATAGAAGCACAACATTACCAGAACAGTGGAAGCAGCATTACTTTACATTACTTTACATCCAACAATCATATAACTGATGTGCTGAACAGCTTACAGCAGAGCATGAACTTGATACACACACACAGTGCTGCACACACACACACACAAACACACGCACACAAACACACACACACATATATACGGCTGTGGCTGGTACTTACATGGAAGTGATCTTTGACCTCTCTATCCAGCGAACGTCTGATCTCCACTTCTCCTGTCCGGCTGTCGATGCTGAACACGCCCCTGGGGTTCTGGTCCACCCCTTGGCCAGCCAGACGGAACACATGGTCCTCCTTCATGTCCATGGAGGTCACCTGGATCGGGATGAGTGGAAGAGGGAGGGGCTAAAACCAGTGTGTTTTTGACTTAGGTATTTAACTCAGGTGTCAGCTATGCAGGTATTTAACCCAGGTATGCAGGTATTTAACCCAGGTACGCAGGTATTTAACCCAGGTATGCAGGTATTTAACCCAGGTACGCAGGTATTTAACCCAGGTACGCAGGTATTTAACCCAGGTATGCTGACGTTTACTGAGGTTTAAAGGTATTCAACCCAGGTATGCAAGTGTTTATCCCAGGCATGCAGGTATGAACTCACGTGTGACTACAAAGCCAACAGCATCCACAGGTCCCCCAGGCACAGAGAAGGGTGGCAGGTTAGAAACAGAACACATAAGATCAGGTTAGTCTCACATGCACACACACATGCTACGTATGTGTCACAATTCAAATTCCAAATATTGGACAAATTCTTCCAGCCCATGGCACTCCCAGGTCAAGGAAAACAGATGTCTGAGCTTTCCAGTAGAGGTTTAGAGACATGCATTTGTTGGCACAGTAGAGTTTAAAAACATGCAGTGGTGTGATTGCATACAGAATGTATTTGGCATTGACTTAGGATCGTATATTCCCCAATTACATCCTTCATGTATGCAGATAATCGTCACACACCTGACAACCACCTGCTAAATACAATGTCCACAAAACCTGGTGTCTTCTGCCTCTATCACATCTTGTGAAATTGTATATAGTCTCAGCAACCAATACATGCATTCATCAACTACTACAACCACAGACAAGTATGAATTCAGAATTGTGAGTATGTGCATGTGAGTATGCGTGTGCTTACTTCAATATGAGTGAGTGTGTGTACAGTATAGGGTAGTGAGTGGAGTCTGAGTAACTTCACATATTAGACTGCTTCTCAGAGGCAGCCAGAAGGTCAGCCTTAATGAGGGAGGCTTACACTACTACAGTTCTTCTGTCTTCTCTCTCTCTCCCCTACTCTCTTCCTCTCCTTTAATACGTCTTTCATTCTCCACTTCCAAGGGGGTCTTTTCAGCTGTATGAAAGAGCATGGCTGATGAGGACAGACGTAGTTGCTGAACTCACACCCCTCTCTCATTCATTCTGTCCCCTTCTCCCTTCCTCCCTGGGCCTCTCTTTTCCTTTGCTCTCCGGCTCGCTCTGTTCTTGGTCTCTATTCCCCGTCCCGTCTCTGTTTGCTCTCTCTCTTCCTATCATCTCTTTGTGTTTTCCCCTGCTTTTCTCATTTCCCTACCGTCTCTCCTCATGCAGTTCCCATGTCACTCTCTCTCTCCCTCCCTCTCTCTCCCCTCTCTCCCCCCCCCTCTCTCTCTCTGTCTTCTTTTTCTCCCAATTCTCTCTGCCTCTTCCCAACCCTTCCTTTCTCCCTTCCTCTATACAGCCTGCTCTTTCTCTCTTTTCTCTCGCCCTCTTCACTCCTCTCCACTGAAGCGCTAGCAAGCATGGATAACAGAATCCACGGGAAGCCGTGCAGTAGAGAGAAAGTAGCAAAGAAGCAACGCAGGATATTGTCGAGTCCACAGTGGCCTTCACACAGAAGGCTGTGCTTCTTCTCATCTACTTAACATCTCCTCCTCCCTTTCCAATTCCATCACGTGAAAAGGTCCTTATGGTCATGACTATCAGGCGGTTTCTATGAGAGCACTTCTGTTCGGCAATTTTTGCTTGACACCACAGACTCTCCTCTCTTCTCCGCCAGTTTTGCAGATCGAGGTGTTTCCAAGCAGTTCTCTGGAAGGCAGAGCAGCACCTTCAGAGCATGGTTAACTGGTGGCTAACTGGGTCAGAGAGGACTGGAGCAAAGCGAGAATCAAAGGTGTCTGATCCTGTCACTTCCCACTGTTAGAGGGCACAGCCAGGGGAAGAGGAGAGGGCGAGAGAGGAAGAAACAAATAAAGGGAGAGGGGGGGAGAGAGGGATGGAAAGAGAGCGGGTCAGAGAGATGAAGGGGAGAAATAGAAGGACGGGATGGGGGGGGGAGAGAGGGGAAAGGATGACCAAAAAGGAGAGGTGGCGCAGATGAGAGAAAAAAGGGGGATGGAGAAAGATAGGGGGTGAGAGATTTGTGACACGCTGAGGCAGTAACTTTAGATGAGCTGAAGGCAAAGTGTCAGCAAGTGTCAGGAGAAGTTTGGGATGATAGAGGTTTCATACTGGATTGGGGATCACACACACAGCCCCACAGGCTGTCTCCATATTGTCAGTGTGTCTGTGTGTGTGTGGGGGGGGGGAGGTCCAGGGGGAGTAGCTCACCTATTTCCATCACCTCTCATTAGTAGAGGAGCAGACATGAAAGAGAGCAGGGCTTGTGGTGCTGCAGGAGATGACAGGAGGAGGGGCTGCTCTCTACACACACACACACACACACATACACACACGTACACACAGCCTGAAGGGCACAGGGCTCAGCCACTGTACTACAGACCTGTGACCAGTGCATTCTCTGGCATCATTGCATCAGTGACTCAGCTGACATCCAGTGCCACCCAATAACTCCCTCAACACATTTGAAAGTAATGATTCCCATTGATTCAATCTTGTCAATACTACAGCATGCAGAAAGAGCGGGAACGGTCATTTTTTGTTGTTGTGTTCTCACTCTCTCTTATCCCTTCTGTTGTTCTGAATCAGTCTCTCCCTCTGCCTTTAACACGGTCTGGGCCTCAGAGGGTCCTTCCTGGAGAAGTATCAGCGCAGACTCTGAAGTGAGCAAACACAAGGCGTGAAGATGTCCCTGAAGAGCCCTCTCCCATCCCTGCCCTCATCGCCTCTCCCTCCTCTCCTCTCTCCCTCCCCTCCCCTCCCCCTCCTCTCCTCTCCTCTCCTCTCCTCTCCTCTCCTCTCCTCTCCTCTCCTCTCCTCTCCTCTCCTCTCCTCTCCTCTCCTCTCCTCTCCTCTCCTCTCCTCTCCTCTCCTCTCTCCCTCCCTCCCTCCCTCCCTCCTCCCTCCCTCCCTCCCTCCCCTCCCTCCCTCCCTCCCTTCCTCCCTCCCTCCCTCCCTCCCTCCCTCCCTCCCTCCTCTCCTCTCCTCTCTCCCCTCTCCTCTCCTCTCCCTACCCTCCTCTCCCTACCCTCCTCTCCCTCCTCTCCCTTCCTCTCCTCTCCTCTCCTCTCCTCTCCTCTCCTCTCCTCTCCTCTCCTCTCCTCTCCCTCCTCTCCTCTCCCTGCCCTCCTCTATACCCTCCCTTGTCCTCTCTGCCCTCTCTCACTTTCTTTCTTCTCTCTCTTTATTTCCCTCCCTCTCTCTTGCTTTCTCTCTCTCTAGGAGCTGCTGTGTATTTTAGAGGGTCATTAGTAGCAGTCCTGTCTCTTGTGCCCCCCGGCTGACAGACCCTGTGTAAGCATGTGTGTCTGAGAGCATGTGCGTCTGTGTGTGTGTGTGTGTGACAGAGACAGAAGCGTCTCCCAGGGGTTCTCCAGCTGTCCTAACAAGGTCAGTGCATCAGCAGCTAATGACAATCAGAGAGGGGAGCCAGGGGAACATGGCTGATTATCCGACACCCAGGATGCTTGTAATTAGCAGAAACTTGGAGAGGCCCCACCGACCCTCCCACCTCGAGACCCCCCAGAGCCAGGTTCCATTTGACCCTACTGGCACCAGCCTCTCATCATCCAATCACACATCACACACAGGCAGAACGGCCCTAATCAGCCCTCCCGGAGCAATTCAAACCTCAACTGGTGACTAACAGGAAGAGAGGAACAGCAGAGGGAAAAGGGAAATATCCCCCTGTTTTTACAGTCTTCCTACGATAATGAATAAAATCAAATTGACTGCATGAAGACAGCCTTGGGCTCACTTTCTCTGTCAGTTTCATACAGAGTGAGTGACACAGAGAAAGAGAGCTGGAATGAGAGAGAATGGCAGTAAGAGACTTCTATTGTGAGAGAGAAAAAAGTGAGCAAACAAGCGAATTACAAACCGCGAGAGAATGGGAGAGAGGGCGAGTAGAAGAGAACGACAGCCAAATAGAGAGATTCTGAGCTCTACTAAGGAGCACGATGGCGCTCTCCTCTCTCCTGTATTGGGGCGGAGTGCTGTCAGAAAGGCCTCCCATTGGAGCACACACACAGCTCTGTGTTCCTGGCCCTGTCATGTCTGTGTATCAGGAAGAACAGGCCGGGCATCAGACAGAGGCGAGACGCCCAACAAAACACTGCCCGAGCCTGCCGACGCTTGGCAAATGCAAGTTAAGATCGAGCGAGAGAGAATGAGAGAGAGAGAAGGTGATAGAGAGGGTGCATGTCTATGAGTGTGTGTGTTTGTGCATATGTGTGTGTGTGTGTGGGTGTGTGAGCATGTGTGCGTGTCCAGTGAGCAGGGCTCCACAGTGGGCAGTGATCTATGGGACTGCCACTCCAGGGAGAGACCAGGCCAGGGCCCGTATCCAATCGATTGCCACGGTTAGCCGTCGGACTGACAGGTGCTACAAGGTGTCTGTATATCTTCCGGAATACACACACACACATGCACACATACACACACATGCACACACACACACACACACACCCTTATCCAGATAATCCACTCTCACTGAGGGATGGAGGGAAGGAGAGGGAGAAAGGGAAAAATGGAGGAACAAGGAAGGGAGCAGGTATGACAGAAATAGAAAGGAGAGGCCAAGAGAGCGCAGCGAGGAATGGTCAGGGAATACATATCTGTGTGAAAAAGGTATCTTGTCTGGTCTCCCAAGTATGGTAGACCCCAGCAGTTAGACTAGCCCTTATTAGACTGCATCCTCATGCATGGCTTAGGATGAGGGGAGGAGGAGAGAGAGATAGGAGAGAGCGAGAGAGAGAGAGAGAGAGGAGAGAGAGAGAGAGAGAGAAAAAGAGAGAGAAAAAGAGAGAGAAAAAGAGAGAGAAAAAGAGAGAGAAAAAGAGAGAGAAAAAGAGAGAGAAAAAGAGAGAGAAGAGAGAGAGAGAGAAAAAGAGAGAGATATACACAGGGAATGAGCAAGGGAGAGACTAGAAACACAGAAAGAGAGCCATAGAGAAAGGTTGGAAGTGATGTCTACACCCTCCTCCTGCTCATTCTAACACTAAACCCACACTGTCTGTGGACACCCACCTCTTCGAGACTATATTCCGCACGGTATCTCTCTCTGTCGCCTCACAGCAAGAAGGTCCCGGTCACTGTTCTGTGCTCAGGGGGGCTAACACCTTAACCTTTTTCCTGTGTGGAGTATGCAGATCCTTATGATGTTCTCATAAGGATCTCTTCAGCCAAGAACCCATGTTGAACAGACCGCTGTCCTGTCCATGCCCAGGCTGTGAGGTGAGCATGTGAACCCGGCCCTCCACTCGCCTTGATGTGGCTGACCCCTGCACCTGGCTGTCCTCCTGAGGATGGACAACAGGATGGGAACATGGGGAGGACGTGTTTCATTGGTGGACACTCCTGTGTGTGTGACCCCAGTGTCACCGCATCAGCATGTGTGATGTCACTACTACATCAAATTGTCCTAATCAGTCCTCATTAGGGTCTATTCAAAGGCAGAGGTGACATGCAAGCACTATGTGTTGAGATCTGTGTGTGTGTATGAGTACTATACATGTGTGTGGATGTGCTTGTGTGTGGGGAGCCTATCTGACCTATCTGATGACTCTCCAGCCCTCCCAGTTTCCCTTGTGTCTCTTTCTTCCTCTCTCTCTCTCTCTCTCTCTCTCTCTCCTCTCTCTCTCTCTCTCTCTCTCTCTATCTTTCTCTCTCTCTCTCTTCTCTCTCTCCTCTCTCTCTCTCTCTCTCTCTCTCTCTCTCCTCTCTCTCTCTCTCTCTCTCTCTCTCTCTGTCTCTCTCTCTGTCTCTCTCTGTCTGTCTGTCTCTCTCTGTCTGTCTCTCTCTGTCTGTCTCTCGGTCTCTCGGTCTCTTGGCATGAGTTGACTAAAGGTCAAAATCTCCATCTTCACATTACGGTAGTCTTGATCTAAGCTGCTGTTTGTAATCCAGTCCTCTCTCTCTCGCTCTCTCGCTCTCTCGCTCTCTCTCGCTCTCTCTCCTCTCTTTCTGGCTCTCTCTTTATCTCTATCTTCCAAGGGACGTGACACGATGCCCTGGAGTATCACACCAGAGTACTAGAGAGATCTTCTGCCCCCCCCCGTGGACTCTCCACAGACCCCCCGCCCTCCGAACCCTGTGGGAGCCCCCAGGGCTTAGTGTGGAGCTCAGATACCAGCAGAGGGAATGAAGAGGCCAAGTCTTTCTTCTCTGGGACAACTCGCCAGTGTGCAATTGTGCAGGGCTCATCTAGCAATGTCTTTCTGACAGCAGGGCTCAGCTAGTGATGTCTTTTCTGGGGCATCAGGAACCAGTTTGGGATGTCTTTATCTGTGACATAAGGGCTCCGCTTGTTTCTATAAGATTATATTATTTTTGTTACCACAGAGGCAGAGTTGATCAGACACACACAAACACACACACACACTATCTCTCCTTTACACACTTTCAAAAGCCAATATTGTTTCTATCACACACAGGAATGTTTTTATATCCTGTGCCAACCCAACATCTATAACAAAACGAGCAACGCCTCCCTAAGTGAAGAGGTTGTTGTGGAGGAAACACAGGAGTGTTTGTGCCTCTTCAACGAGCCCTTCTCTAACATCCCTCCTCGAGCTGCTGCTGAACGTGCCCTGTGCATCGGGTGACCCCTTCTAGCACTTAGGCTCTAACCATCGGCAACTGGTACTGCTTTCATCCACTTGTGTTCTAGTGGTACAACCCAGCCTTCGAAACAAGCACATGAAGGATGAGGGTTTAGTCAGGCTTCAAGAAAACACTTAGTCTCCGTTCAACTGCGTCTGTTTTCATCCAGAATAGTTGAAGGCCCTTGGAGGTCTCTTTTTAAACTGATAACAAAATAACAGAACTTAAGAGCTCGGATACTCCAAACCAGGCCAAGGTTATACTGCAGGCAATCACACTATCAGAAAAGCTATTTTGTTTCGTTGTGAAAGGACGTTTTGTTCAAACAAACACGATGAGTCAAGAGCTAATTCACTCAGTAAAGCAAAGCAAAAAGCTGAACTTTTTCTACGAGCCCCTATAACAACCACACAGATGAGGGCGCATGTGTATGTTTGTGTTACCTGTCCAATGACCCTGGGGAAAGGGGGTCTCTGGTTCTCTGTGACACTCATCGATGGAGCAAACATGGATCTCTTAGATCTGTAGGGTAGGATCTGGCCTCTGCCCAGGACTTCCTGTAAACACACACAAACACACACAGACACACACACACAAGAGAGAGATGTTAGAGGAAATGTAAACGTCATACCTTTCAGACATTCAGAAAGGTCTGTGCAATGATCAACATAATGATCAACATGAGTGTGCTGTGGACATGCTATTATTTGCAGAGAGCTTGGATTCAAATGCCAGCTCATCTCTGATGCACAGTTTGACCAGTTCTTCTCCATCCTCTGCCATGTATTCACACACTGTAACCTACGCTACATGAAGTGAACAAGGACAGAGCACTTCAGTACATATTCAGTGTCTTTCATGCATCCTTGTATGAGCACACACAAACACACACACACACACACACACACACACACAAAGACACAGACGAAGCTTGATAGAGTTTAATCATGATGCAGTATACAATTACTCATGGCAGAGCTAGGAGAGCCTCTGTCAGAGAAGCTTCAGAGAAACCTACAATTTCAGCATTGTGCTGATCACTCCAACTCAAGGAGCCAAACAATGGAAACGTAATATGGTTTTTATCCATGCTGTCTATAACGAGACACAGAGTGAACCTTATCTCCTCTGTGGGAGATGGCAGCCACAAACTACAGAGAAAACGAGCTAGCATCCACCAGGACTGTGTTAGGTCTGTACTAGCATCCACTAGGACTGTGTTAGGTCTGTACTAGCAACCACCAGGCTACAACTTGTCCGGATAGTTATGAGAACTACCAATAACCAATACTGAATTAGGTCTGTAAAGAAACCACCAGGAGTTTACTGGGACTGTACTGGTAACTAACTGGACAATAACACATTGACTAGCAACCACCAAGACTGTATTAGGTCTGTACTAGCAACAGGCGCGTACTCTGACCCCAGGATTGTCCTTCTCTCTGCATCCCTGAGCTGTGGGTTTTGGGGCATCCTGGGAAAAATCCACATTCACACTAACTACAAGGCTAAAATTAAACACATTAGTATGGAGAAGCAAAGAACCTAGAGAGCACTGGATGACCCCACGCACACATGTGTATGCTTTGTTCCATACACACACACACACATGTACATACACACATGCATACTTGTACACACACACACACGTTATTCTTTTGTCCTTCCCTTCTCCATGACCCGCTCCGCTGGCAGGGTTCTGTTGCTGGATGGCAGTCTGGCTGGGCTCTCACCTCTGTCAGGATGACAGAGGGAGCTGAGAGAGGGTGGGAATGTGTGTGTGTGTGTGTGCAAGCATACTCGTGAGTGTGTGTGTATGTGAGAGCATACGTGTGCATGTGTGTGTTTGGGGATTTGGTGGGGAAATAGAGCCATTTGTTTACAGAACTACGTGTTTACACAGAGGGAGGTTTGCCCACTTATCCAGATCACAGCCATTTGCTCTGTCTACCTCATGCAACAACCTTCACACGGAACTTGGAAGCAATCATGTGTGACACACACACACACACACACAGAGAGACACACAGAGAGACACACCATGCACTGCAGTGGCCTCTGCTTTCAGTCCCCTGACGAGTGCAGCTGAAATGTGCCATATGAGCAGTGTTGCTGTTTCAGTCCAGCGTAACAGATCACTCAGATAAGAGATAAGACAGCCTGTTATCTGTCCAATGAGCAGATGCACCAATCTGTACCTTCCTGGAATAGGATGACCTGAAGACCAGAGCTCCTTAAGCCCTGCCGCTGACACCTGACCTGGGCTTGTTGCATAAACACCTGTTCAATCCCTTCATGCACTGGCTGAGTCTGCTCGTGATAAAAGCGAGATTACCCCGATGCCTGATAGGAAGGGGGGGTTGGAAGTTGGATGGCTTGTGGCACCGCTAAGATGGAACAGGGTGTCAGAGCAAGACTAAGCTGAGATAGAAGAGGGAGGGAGGGATAGAGAGAGGGAGGGAGGGATAGAGAGAGGGAGGGATAGAGAGAGGGAGGGAGGGATAGAGAGAGGGAGGGATAGAGAGAGTGAGTGAGAATGAGTGAGAGCGATAGAAAGAGAGATGGAAAAAGAGTAAGACAGAGAGTGAGACAGAGTGAGAAAAAGAAAGACAGAGAGAGTAAAGGAGAAAGATAAGAGACTGGGCAGTGAAAACTGCCAGGTACCCACCAATTACACCATGGACAACTTAATCACATTGATGGAAGATCTCAGGCCAAAATAAACAGATAAATACAAATAAATAAAATACTGAGAAAATACAAAATAATAACCCCCCCTAGTGACAAATTAAAAAGTGGACCCCCCCCCCCTATTGACTGAACGAGAGGCACCCCTCTACCCCCACGCAGCAACAGACTCTTCCATCTTTCACCCTGGCTTACACACAGACAATTCAGTGCAGCAACACCGCCTTTGAATTCCCAAAAGCCTCCTGTTCTGGAGCTTCCATATGGCAAACTTCGCCTGACTTATACAATGATTCGGTAGACATGACCTACTCTTTGCCTGTGCTGTGTACCTGGGTCCCCCAATGAAGAGAGGCAACGCACACCCCCACCCATGCCTCGTACACCATGCCTGCAGAACCGTGAAGAAGCTTTGGAACATACGTCAGGTAGAAACATGGCTGTCTCATCTTGGTTACAAAACAGACAATCCCTCTCCACGGTAGAATTCCAGGTCTGCCACTTGTCTTTAGGAATAGCCTCATGAATAACTCTCCATGGTAGATTGGCTGCACTCTTCTCTATGAGGGATTTGTACATGGGTTGTACAAGGGCTGGGTGCAGCAGCATCCTCTCACGGAAGAGTGAGGTGCGGGACAATCTGACCACCTACAGGGCTTAACCACCAACAGTGCCCCCTCGATGACGCACTTCCTATTCACTTGACTTGTCAAGGACGGGAGGAGGAGTGGAGGGCAGTCATAGGGAATGCAGGAAATTTAAAGCTAGTGTTATTCCCTCGCTCCCCCCCCACCCCCCACCCCCCTCCCCCTCCCTCCCTCCCTCCCTCCCTCCCTCCCTCCCTCCCTCCCTCCCTCCCTCCCTCCCTCCCTCCCTCCCTCCCTCCCTCCCTCCCTCCCTCCCTCGCCCCCCCCCCCCCCTCCCTCTCTTCGTCTCTCTGCAGGTGATGAATGGTGTTGGCCCAGCTCAGTGCCCACCTCAGAGAAGTTGGTCATGAATCTTTAATGCATCCTGTTTATAAATTACCTCGGCTCTGACACACCCTGCTCATGCTCTCTATATATCTATATCCCCCTTTTCTATCTATTGCTCTCTCCATCTCTATCGCTCTCTCGTTCTCTCTCCAAGACATCTTAGGGAGGAGCAGAGTGTGTCAGGCACAGAAGCACAAACCTCTCCAGGCATATCCAGTTGATATGAATACATTTAGGTTGTGGGGTGGATGCTGTGTGTGTGTTTGTGTGTGTGTGTGTGTGTGTTTGTGCGTGTGAATCCATCCGTGTATTATGACAGTAGTACAGAGGGATGTTCTGACTGAATGATGCATTGTTTCTCTTGCTCTTGCCCTCAAGGAGAGTGAGGGGAGAGAACAGGAGAGGAGAGAGAGAGAGAGAGAGAGAGAGAGAGAGAGAGAGGGGGAAAGGGAGAGAGAGAGAGAGAGAGAGAGAGAGAGAGAGAGAGAGCAACACCTTGGGTGTTGATGTGAAAAGTAAAAATCAAATGGTTGTACAATTCTCTGAGCTAGAGTGAACATGATCTGTTTGTTTTGTTTTTCTCATGTATAGGATCCGTTTTATTTCACTCCTAACTTTCTCTTTATGTTTTCAAGGAACTTTGTGCCAATTGCAGTGTGAATTAGAATTGGGATGTTGGGGACTGATATCGAGGAAGAATGTGCTAGACTAAACAACAGATAGAATGACAGGATGTATAAAAAGGGAAAAAGGGAGGGAATCAGAGAGAGAGGGAGATAATGAGAGGGAACATTTGAAAGAGAGATAGAGGGGGAGGGGGGGGGGGGGGTTGAGAATGAGTGAGATGGAAGCATTCAAGCTTTGGACAGCAGTAAGCTGATGCGTACTGAGTTGTATTGTCACCCAGTGTGCTGTGGTGGCAATCTGTCTCCGCATTGTCCTGTCTCCAGTGGGAGGGCCAAGAGAGGAGCAGCTGAAAGGCTGCCTTCCTCTCCTGGTCCGACCAACAAGGAGGGCCTTGGGAGGCTACACTATATTACACACCATTGTGCTTGACTGCAACAGAGGAGACATGACAAAGCAGAATTAATCTGCTTTTCCTTTTTGTATTATTGGTGATCTTATCAACTTTTACATATGAATGGTGTCGTCCATACTGCAGCATGGCAAAACAATCTTGTTCTATACAAAACTAACCGACACACAAAACCAGAATATGAGTCCATATCTCGCTTGCATGCGTTCTTAAATTGAAAATGCCTTCTTCCATTAATTCCCTTATTGATCTGCAGTAAAAAGGTAATGAATTATACTTTGAGTTGACTTGTAATAGCCTCCATTCATCATTAGCTCCCATGCTCATCACATTACTGTCGCCCCACCAGGAAAAAAACACAGATTCCCTCCGCCCATCTCCTCCCTACAGCAAAAACGTATCAACTACTATAAGACCATAGTCTGGACATGACACCATATCAATAAACATATCCATGAATACTTCCTGGTTTTTCTACAACTTAGACCTGAAAGTGTGGGTTTGACTAAGTGTGTGTGTGTGTGTGTGTGTGTGTATGTATGTTTCTGTGGCACTAACCACCATAATGTTGTTAGAACTATGCACTTCTAGTCCTTGATTGTCTACTGCACTTATGTACTGTGCAGTACTTGTACATTGTCAATGTCCTGAACAACATGATGTGCAATTGACACTTATACTAGTGGCTGGATTGGCAGAGAGACAAAGAGAGAGAGAGAGCGAGAGAGCGAGAGAGCGAGAAAGATAAAGAAAGAAAGAAAGAAAGAAAGGGAGTGAGGATAAAGACAGGAAATAGACTGATATTACAGACAGGGAAATCAGGCTCTAGACCATACAGTACTCTGACAGAGTTCAAAAGTTCACTGATGAAAGAGCATGAGCTTAACACAATCTTTAAAAACACATCGAACATTTGTCCAGCCAACCTTTCACACTTAGTGTTGCTATACAGTGACATATTAACCTGTTGAAAATATGATTCTGACTCATATCAGATGGTTTTCTCACACACTCCCATGCCCACACACACACACACACACATTGAGCATAAGGTCAGAGTAGCACTAAACACAAACTTGTTTCTCTCTCCCAGACAGTGTGCCTAGTGATGACTAATTCACTTCTGTCCGCACAGGCCTGCCAAAGAATCTCCCACTGAGCTATGCTGAATAAATTACTGTACAGGGAATAAACTAATGAGAAATGAGACAGAGAGAGAGAGGTAGAGATAAAGAGAGAGAGAGACAGAGAGAGAGAGAGAGAGAGAGAGAGAGAGGGGGGAGAGAGAGAGAGAGAGAGAGAGAGAGAGAGAGAGGGAGAGAGAGAGAGAGAGAGAGAGAGAGAGAGAGAGAGAGAGAGAGAGAGACAGAGACAGAGAGAGAGAAGGAGGGGAAAAAATTAACTTTTTTATTATAAAAAAAAGGAAGATGATTTGTGGAATCGACACTTTAATCAAGAAGGCATTGGGCTGCCAGAGGGAGTTGGTTCACTGGTGGCAGAGAAAAGACAAGCACCTCTACAGCAGACAATCATATTACAAATATACACAGACATATAGTACATGCACATACACACACACACACACACACATACACACATAGTACACACATACTCACCCTGAGGGTCTGGGGGGACCTGGGCGGAGCCCCGATGACGTCGACCTGCGCCATGTCGTCGGCATGGTGACTGTATCCATGGATGAAGAAGATGGAGTCACTGTTCAGAAGGTCTCGTCTGGCCACCAGGTTGAGATCCTGGCCTACCAGGAAGTCTGGGTGGGACACCTCAAAGACCACACCTTCATTTCCGGCACAGTCATCAAACACCACTAGAGAAAGAGAGAGAGAGAGAGATTTTGACTATCTTTACTGGCCAGTCAAAACTGCCAGCAACCTACCAGTTACATCACAACAACCATGTGGGATCTCATTTACTCATATTGAAAACCAAACTAAATCAAATCAAAACTAAATTTGGACAGGTCTCTGGTTTTTGTTTGACTTAGACTGTAAGACACCAGTAAAATGGAGTTAACTCTGCCAAGTTGACCCAGGGCGGATGAGGAACAGCTGTCTCTCATAGTTGAGCCCCCCTCCCAAGCAACACCCCTCCAACTCACATCTGGGTGCGAGAGAGAGAGAGAGAGAGAGAGAGAGAGAGAGAGAGAGAGAGAGAGAGAGAGAGAGAGAGAGAGAGAGAGAGAGAGAGAGAGAGAGGAGAGAGAGAGAGAGAGAGATGGAGATAGTGGGAGAAAATGAGTCAGAGTGAGGCAGTAGATAGAGAAAGAGAGAGCTAGATTTATAAAGAGTCAGACAGACAGACATGTGAGACACAGGCATCAAAACAAATGTTTGAGGAGGCCTCTGTAATAGAAAAAGAGAGACCAACAAAGAGGGCAGTAGACATCGGGTGGGAGGACTGGTGTTTTCTCCAAGCAGGAGGCTGAGACTGAGGAGGTGTATGTTTTCTCCAACAGCAAGGGGCATGGTGTTCTCTGTATCACCTGCAGCACTGACACTCTTGTTTTCGCTCAGTGACATGGCTCATCTTTTAAAGCCATTCCATGTGAGTACAGTAACACAACCAATCTGGGAGTATGAGCAATGGGGAGTGTGTGTGTGTGTGTGTGTGTGTGCCTGCGTGCGTTGGTTAGTGTGTTTTAGGCTGACTCAAACATGGTTTATCCTCTCTGATTGTGTTCCTCCTCCTCTTATCTCTCTCTTCCACACTCCTCCCCCCAGCTCTACACCATCCTTCACTGTCCAGTCCCCCCTGCAGACACACACACACACACAAACAAACACAAACCCATAACCCTACATGATGTCACTTGTTTCTTCTGCCCTCAATCTGTCCTTCTTCGCTACCACCTTCAATCCCACATCTCTCCATTCCTCAATCTCCACCACCAATCTCTCCATCCTTCCATCCTTTCCCACAACATGGAGAGGCAATTTTGCCTGTAATTACTGCTATCTCACAGCAAATGGCCACAGGCAATTACTTAATTACATCTCATGTGCCCTTTCAGTATATACCTGCTTGCAAAAGACATGCTTCATAGTTTATTTAGCATGTTCTATTAATTAAGTAACTTTCATGCACGTGACACTTTCCTAGTAAACATTAGCCGGGGGTGCATTTTTGTGGCAAGACACAATACAGCCCTGCCCTGAAATGCACCCCCCGCCCCATGTTATTTCTGTTCTGTATATGCCAGAATCAAATTACTTTCACAGTACGTTGAGGGGACTAGTATGAGTATGAGTATAACCAGAGTAGGTTTCATGCATGTATGAAAATGGAAAAATTGATAAAAAAAAAGACTCCAGACTCAGTCCACTCCTCCCATCACCTCAGGAACAAGTGAAATTGGAAAAATCACCAGTTTGTGCTCTGGGAGAACAAAATCAATAGATATCAAATCTATCAAAGCACTCTTTCAATCTCTCCAACCTTTTCAAAGCCTCATTCTGAGGCATCCTCCATGGCTCCCACCACCAGTATGTTAGAACATCCCCTCTGGACACAATGCTCATCTACTCAGCACCCTCTGAGACCACTGGGCAAGGGAAAGAGAGAATGGGGTGGAGTGTAGGGAAGGGAAAGGAGGAGGATGGTGAAGGGAAGAAGGGTAGGGGGAGGAGAAGAAGGAGGGCAACAGAGGAGAGGAGAATACAATGATTTAAAAGTATATGAGACAGTTGGAGAGAGAGAGAGAGAGAGAGAGAGAGAGAGAGAGAGAGAGAGAGAGAGAGAGAGAGAGAGAGTGAGAGAGAGAGAGAGAGAGAGAGAGAGAGAGAGAGAGAGAAGAGAGAGAGAGAGAGGGAGAGAGAGAGAGAGAGAGAGAGAGAGAGAGAGAGAGAGAGAGAGAGAAAGAGAGAGAGAAAGAGAGAGAGAGAGGAAGAAAGAGAGACAAGGGAAACTGGAAACCTGCTTTCTAGGGAAACAAACCCCCATTTCAATATCTCGCTCTCTCTTCTAAGCCAGAGCATGACAGATGTGTTCATTTCCATTCCCATTACAACTCTCAGATTTATTTCAATAACGCGGGCGCTCTCTTTAGAGCCGGCAAATTGCGGCAGCAAACAGTGTCAGCAGCGTTTCAAAGGCTTGTGAGAGTGCTCGATGGTATTCTAATGTTGTCAGGTTTTGGGGGGCGGGTGGCTGGGGGAAATTTTAAAGGAGGCATGGCAGGCAGGGCTTTGAAGTTGGACGACAACAATGGCAGACCCCCCCCCCCTCCAACACCATCACCACATTAACACCCCCGTCCCCCCACCCCACCCCCGGGTGGTTTCGTGAGTGTTGGCGCAGAGTTGAAATAGCTGTAAGCAACACGGATTAGCCAGCTAAAACCCCTCCATGGGCCTTTCTTCTCCACTTCCTGCTTCGATGACATTCGAGTTTCTTTCAGGCCACCAGGCTCCCAGGACAAGTTGAATGGAAAGTGTTGTCAGAGGAGCACAGAGATCATACTCACTCTGCTAAGTTGTGAGATAAAGAGTCAGTTTGGTGGGGGATGAGTGCGAGTTGGTGAAATAATACTAATGGGCAAATGGACGAATAGACTCGAAGCTCACTGCTTCGATTTGCTGATCCAATGACATCCATAATGTCAATAGGTAACAACAACTCAACCAATTTGTTTAGTTGGTGCAGCTTTGTCGAGGCACCATTGCTAGATATCTGACTTCAAATCCTAAACAATTTTGTTAACTTTCTCCAAAACATTCATATATTTCCTTTTTTTTGTGTTTGCCTTTAAAACAACAAAAGTTTCACTGAGCACTTCCTGCATGTACGTCTCATATCTCTGATGCACTTAAATGAAACAGAATTGTCACTATGAAGCAGACAACCATTTTCCAACCCAAAGTGGATGCAACCATCTCTCTTTAAGACAGAGCAGAACACGTTCTGACACCTGACAGCATCCTCATCCAGTTATACAAGCTCACAGAAAACATTTTTTTGTTTAACTTTCTCTACAGCTCTTTCCCTCTCCTGCTTTTCAGGACATTTGCTACCTCCTCCGTAAAAGTCTAGAGGTTTTGGTGAGTGGAGACAGAGGGGTGGTTCTCTACAAGCTGTCGTCGGCTCGAACTCTGATCCACACTGTTCCGCCTCTCACAAACACCTCGACTCTGTAAGCTGACAGTGAAACCAGTTATTCGTTTAGGCCCATTAACTCCTGAGATCCCCTATACCGAACCAGTGTGTACTAGCCATGACGTAGCCTCAGTGGTGTTCTTGAGGATCAGGGCTGAGCTCCTGTTCTGTTCTCAGCAGGGTGTCACTAAAAGAGACATCTCTCAGAGGGCTTAATGGGGTTATTATCAGAAATAAGTTTGGGTTTGCCTGTTTCCACTTTACTGAGAGAAAGTAGAACACCTCGTGCAGAGTTTTTATGCTTGCACACACATAGACGTGCGCAAACACACACTCACAGAGACACACACACAACCAGTCGCCCACAGAGACGCGCACACGATAAAAGTTGAGGTTGAAAACTGTTAAAGAATGGAACGTGTATTTGACAGTGAAGCTAGTGAAGTGTGCTAAGTATGGTCTGAATTCAGACAGCCTTGCATTTATCATGTCACTCTGAGTCTAATGGTGTCCTTGGGGTGTATGTCTGTGGGTGCGCGTTTGTGTGGGCTGGTGTGCGGGTGTGAGTGGGTGACTGTGTGTGTATGCTTGTGCACGGTGTATGTCTATGTGTGCTGGGTGTGTGTGCGTGTGCACACTATGCAACTTCATAGTGCACTGGTCCACTGAATTGAGGGAACAAAGACAAAATAAAAGCACATTCACATTGGGAATTCATCACATCCGTCTATCCCTGGAAAGAACTGGGACTGAAGTTTCCGTCGCTATCCGGGGGGCAGATGACACATAGCGCTGAAAGTCTTAGATGTGTTGTTTGAATGTTGCATTCATAGGCACACGGACTCCCGCAGTGAGGAATGGAACAACTGAGAGAGAGAGCCAGAAAGGTGGGCATCACAGCTCTCCGGGTCCTCAGAGTCCCCTCAAGCAGCTATTACTTGGATGCAGACCAGAGCTGCTTGTCGTTTTCTTCTCCTCCAATGAGACACGCTCCAACTTTGCGGGCGGGAGGTTAATTGCTTTGTATCATGAAATTCCTTGCATCACCCTCCCCCTAAGTCATTACAGAGAGAGAAAGTAATTGATTTGATCTCCGAATGCCAGTCTCTCTCATTCCCTGTGCAGGGACAAGTTGCCGAGAGACGAATGAAAAGCGATTCTCACATCGCACCAAATGGTGTTGACAATCTAACAAGTTTCACAAGGAAAAACACATTAGGGCAATATGCAGAATGACTGGAAAATTAAGCAAGCTCGTCTATTGCCCTGCCCCCTCCGCCCCCCCCCCCCCCCTCGACCCGTACCCCACAAACACACACACAAGCTCTTTCAGTCTTTTACGAGGATCTTCACCACACACTCCACACCCCCACACCACTCTCTTTCCCACATGTGTACAGACCACCCTAGCACCACAGCAGTGAGTCTGCACCCAGCTCTTTCCCACCAGTCTTACTTAATCTGGGATCACCCATTCTAGTACTGTGACAGGGGACTAATTAGCTCATTAGCGACTACAATCCATGCTCAATGTGCTCCCCCAGATACAGAGAATTACTGAACACTCAGACCTGGAGGACAAATAATCCTAAATAAATGCGGAAAGCCACAACGATCTCATGAAAGTTGTGCCTTGGAGAGGAAAGTAGGGCAGCGTCAAGAAAGCCCAGTACTCTCTACGCCTCTCAGTGGCTTCTCTGAATACAGTAAGTACTACATTTCAAACATTTATGTTGTATAAAAGGATACATTGACATACAATTAGGGGCGGGCGGGCGACAGTAGCAAGATCAACTTGGGAGTCAGATGGCTGAGCGGTGAGGGAGTCGGGCTTATAATCAGAAGGTAGCTGGATCGATTCCCCTCTGTGCCTAAAAATGACGTTGTGTCCTTGGGCAAGGCACTTAACCCTACTTGCCTCGGAGGGAATGTCCCTGTATATACTGTAAGTCACTCTGGATAAGAGAGTCTGCAAAATGACTGAATGTAATGTAAATGTAACTTCCAGGTAGGCATTCAATTTCTGTCTGTCATTTTGGCTTTCTACATTTCCTATTGATTTTACCAGGCAGGTAAATTATGAGTATATCTTATTCATAATAATACCCTACAGATAGACCAGGGGCTTTTTTTCTAGGACAGATGTTAGGATTACAAGACAAACGAAGGAAACAAACAACACTGACAGCAGGCACAACACCATCACACTAAGGAACGAGAACAACCCAAGCACCAAAAGATGTAGTAACAAAATATGCTAACAATGTCAACAGAAGACGCTTTTATACAACAACAAAAACATGGAATCATTACAACATACAAAGATGCCAGCAGCCTTTTGCAATGTCTGTTTGTGTGCATGCGCTCGTAGGTGTGTGTGCATGTGTGTTTGGCGCCTGTTTCCCAGGCTGTAATGCCACTCCTAACAGCCCGCTGTCTATCCCTGTGTACTCATCAAAAGCCCCCAAGGTGTGCATGTGTTTCTGTTCGTATGTGTGACCAAGCCCGAGCATGTGTGTGTGTGTGTGATGATCGTGAAATAATGAGGGGCCAGCTCGATGTCGTCTCACACAAGGCTGTGGGCTTCGCTCGTTATCTCCCTGAGTTACAGCCCATCCCTCTAACCAAGCCACAATGTCAGGTCTCAGCCACGAGGCAACACACACACACACACCCACACACACATACACTACGCCCACGCATGCACAAACACACTGGCGTGCACCCTCATCATTCACTGGGGTCCCTGTTGTTCTACTGGAACTCAGCAGTCTGGTCAGCAGTCCATAACAGGCAGCAGCAGAGGCTCCGTGTCGGACAGGGCTGGCAGAAGTGCAGCCACTGCAAGCTAGCAGCCCTTCTCACTCTATCAACCTCATTGAGAAGGATGAATATACGGTCGAAAACTCCGACGTATACAATGGGATTGAGGTGTTGTGCATCTGCTTCAAGGTGTGTGAGTGAGGGCAAGGGGGTCGGGAGAGCTCCTCCTTGCGCTCTCTCTTAAATCAGCACGGCTCCGGGTGTCACCACTGTGGCAGCAGACACTTCTGTGGAGAGTGAGGAGACTTGTGATCGTTTGCTTCATTAACTGCAGTGTATGCTTCATTCAGACCACACTTAAATCAGGGTTTGGAAGAGGAAGAGAAAACGGACGGTCCCAAAAAGCAACAGGGATGTCGATGTTGCACAACGTGACATGCAGTTTAATCAGGTATTTTCTGGTACTTTATTGTCCTCACATACTCCCTCCTCATCTTTCTTCTTCTCTCCTTGTTCGCTCTTTTCCTCTGCTGTCATATGCCCTCAACTCCATTCCTCCTACCGCATCTCTTCTCTCATTTCCTCCACCGATCTCACATCTCCTCTCTTCTCCGTAGGACACGGCTAATCTGCTTCATCTAATATGATCTACTTGATAAACCCTCCCAGAGGTGGAGCAGCAGTGATCCAGTGGCTAAACTGAGTCTGATCTTCCCTCTCTACCACTCTCAAAACCACTAACCCGATCCCACACGTACACGCACGCACACACGCACACACACACACCGCGAGACGACATCAGCATTAGTAAACACTCCCGCCTATCTTCACAGTGCTGTGAACAGCCTCAGCCCAGAGCCCTGCTCTTTGAAGTCTCTTTTCAAGGCTTGACTTCTAAAAACAGCCATTCCATTCTCAACCTTTTTTTTTCTTTTTTTTTTACATACAATTAAATCCATCTCTGTGATCCGGGCAAAAGCCTGGAGCAAAACGCTGGAACCGGCTGGTGAGACACGAGCGATGTTTGAACTGGAGAGAACGCGGGGGGAACGCAGGGACCTAGGGGCTCCCGGTTTAATTCCATCGAACAACAAACTTGAAACCTTGTGTTTACTAGCCCGGCATGGCTGTCAGGAGAGAGCTGCACTCACTGAGACCTCAGTGGAACGGCACAGGAGGAGAGCTGCACTGTCTCGAGTCACTGCAGCCGTACAGCCAATGGGAGGGAGGAGAGTTTCTTGCTCAGCAACATGTCAATCAAGCATGAGCATCTTATCAAGCTGGATGATCATTTAGATCTCTGGTTAGGGAATCGGGCTATTAATTAGAAGGTTGCCGGTTCGATTCACGGCCGTGCAAAACGACGTTGGGTTCTTGGGCAAGGCACTTCACCCTACTTGCCTCAGGGAAATGTCCCTGTACTTACTATAAGTCGCTATGGATAAGAGCGTCTGCAAAATGACAAAATGTAAATGTAAAGTATTGCTCTCATTGGTGAGTTCAACCTTTCAGATGATCAAACATTGAGCATGAGTTGAGCGTGTGGCAAACAACACTCCCACACAAACAATGTGCACACCAACCCACATACTTACCACATCCAAAACCAAGTTGGCCATGGGCCGCCGAATCCCAACGAAGCTAGTCAAAACACCTGTTCTCCGACCAATCGCTACCAATCAAAGCAGATGTGATGGGGAAACCTCAGCCCTGTGTCCCGCCGGCCAGGCCCAGCCCTCACACCTCACTACCTGCTTCTCAATCACTGCCCTGTCACTCAGCTGAGAGGCTGCAGAGCCCAGAGCAGGGCGGTGCGTGTGAGGAGAGCGCGCTGGCGGTTAGCACGGAGGACTGCAGAGCTAATGAGCCGGTGGGAGTACGTCTGGAGGCCGTGTTGTCGGAGGATGAAAGAGAAAGAGTTGTTTGGAGAAGTTTTGCCGCGCGTCTCCCCGCTGCCTGAGATATGAACTCCCTGTCGGCGCCTCGGAAACAAAGCGTGCATGTGTACTCTAATTCTCTCGCTGGCGTTCTGTCTTTTCTCGCGCACGCATGTAAACCCATGCGCACTCGCACGCGCATGTGATCTCTCTCTTTCTCCCCCTCCCTCTCCCCACATCCTCAAATGCCAAAGCTCTTTTCAGCAGCCCAAGAAGACAGGCTCTGAACAAACATTCCAGGATAACACTGAAGTCCCAGTGCTCATTCTCTAATCTGCCTGAAATTGTCTTTGTGTGTGTGTGTGTGTGTGTTGGGATGTTGGCTTACTAGCTGGTGTACATCACAATTAATATCACCAGTGTGGCTCACACGTTGATAACACAGTTTTCACCGTCACAAAAAACAGTCATTCTCTAATCTCCAAGCAAACACACAGTCATTAATATACAATTAGAAGTTTGTTTACGATTGTAGATCTAGGTAGAAAACACCAGGGTGTGTGTAGCTAGTGATGATTCCAGAGTATGTATTAATTAGTTTAATAAGCTGAAAGCTGGACATGGGAGGCTATTCATCTCAGCTTTTTGTATCTTCTTGGAAAAACGCAAATCTTTAAATTCTCCTTCAAAGACGCAATTAAAAAGATCATGTTGCTAATAGATGAAGCGCCCAGTCAGTGAACAGGCAGTGCTGAATTAAACATGCCTGCCTACTCCTCACTAGCACTGGCTGTTTGTTAGTCCTCCCCAACCATGTAGAGTGATTTGCATCAGAAAATGTAAATTTGTTTCTCAGAGAAGTAGGTTAGAGCGAGAGAGATAGAGAGAGAGAAATGGGGAGGAAGGGAGTGAGGAAGACACACTGCAGATGGAAACAGCAAATGAGGAAAAGAGAGAGAGGAGGGAAGCTGCTGATGGGAGAGCGATAGGGAGGGAGGGAGGGAATACGTCTGCAGGGAGGGGGGGGACTCGATTGTCAGAGGGTGAAAGATGATCAAATGGGTGCCAAGTTGCTCAGTGATTGCAGACAGGGTCTTGGCATGGGTGCTCATGCTATCTGGATGCCCTGTGTACTCACACAGCACCGGTGGCGTCTCTCTTCCCAGCCTCAGCCCCAGCCTCAGAGCCAGCCTCAGTGCCAGCCCCATCCTCAGCCCATCCTCAGCCTCAGCCCCAGCCTCAGAGCCAGCCCCAGCCCCAGTCTCAGAGCCAGCCTCAGTTCCAGCCTCAGCCCCAGCCTCAGAGCCTCAGAGCCAGCCTCAACCCCAGCCTCAGAGCCAGCCTCAACCCCAGCCTCAGAGCCAGCCTCAGCCCCAGCCTCAGCCAGTGTGTGTGTGCCAGCAAGGCCTCGGGCTCACAGCAGGTGCGTGACCTGGGAATGGAAAACGCCCCCCCCGCCTGTCACACGCTGGACTGGGAACTGTGTTGGCCTTTGAAGACAGGCTGGATGACTAAAGGTTTAAAAGGAAGCTTCATCAATGATTTATAACAAGATGTTAGTGTGTGACATGATGACGTAACAAACAGAAGGTTTAGCACCCTCAAGCCAGCCCTCATGTACCCTGCTATCTTCTGGAAGCTAATGGGAACAGTGTTGCATCATGAACAATCTGGAGATCCCTCACCCTTTCCCTCATGGTCACTGTTGCTCTCTTCCAAGTAGCTGTATTTTCTGTCTGTCTGTCTGTCTGTGTGTGTGTTATTCTCTCTTTCAATCTATCTACATCCCTTTTTCTCATTCTCCTCTCTCTCTCTCTCCCTTATGGGAAGACCAAAATACCAGTCACGCCGAGGACTCAACCTGGTTAACTATATCCTGGTCCAGCCTGGTGTATTATATGCAGGCCCAGTCTAGTTGACCAGCCCCAGACCCCAGAGTGGTAGACTTAACAGCCCCCACGACGCACCCCTCCTCAGGCACGCTCTCTCTCTGTGACGACCTCCTCGGTAATTACAGTCATTTGTCAAAAACAGTTTGATTTATAGCCGATTAGGCATACACCAGAATAAAGCAGTGGGTCACACATCCGGGGGGTGAGGGGGCGGGATGAGAGGGGGGAGGGAAAGATGGAGGGAAAGATGAGGGAAAGATGGAGGAGCGGCGGGGGGGGGCGAGGGACAAGAACGGCGTGCAGCATGGTCTGGATACAGAAGCAGTATGGTATTTCTGGAGCCACAATGGTCCACATGGAGTTAGAGCATTTAGAACCATGGGCCAGATGTGAACCATGTTGCTATGGCAAGAGGCCCAGTGATGCTACAAATATCTGCCTGATCACAGTGTTGATAAGTTGCAATGAACCAGGAAGACATCTGACGTGTTACTGGGATGAAGATGCAAAGGTTGATGGACTGAAACATAGACAGATTGACTGAAAATCCCAAGTATTAAAATAAATCAGAAATTGTCTCCCGTGTGTGTTAAACCAAGACTTTCTTTGCGAGTCCGTGAGTTGGGCTCTGGAGCAAAGCAAATATATAGCAGCTTTAAAGTAAGTAAACACACAAACACAGATATGCATACACACATACATGCACACACACACACACACACAAACAGGAGAACAGCTGCAGAGGCAGCCACTGTGCAGGGAAATATAAACCACATCTGATCTCTAATATTCTGCCTCATGGAGAATTCCATAGAAGGGGGATAGGTCTCAAGGTCCACTGAACTTCTCAAATGAACAAATGTTTCTTTAAAAGTTCAATTTAAGCTGTGTGTGCGTGTAGTTGTGTGTGTGTCCACGAGCTTCATACTCATGTATGTGTTGTGTATGTGAATCTGTGTCCCTATACTAGTGCGTGTGTGTGTTTGTGCGTTTGGTTGTAGGAGCAGAAGCACAGAACAATTTATTGTGTAGACTCGGAAATGTTGAAGCGGAACACTGAGAAGTTGAAACAGAATTGATGGGAGAACAAGTTCCATTTATCCAATTGATCCAACAGCACTGGGCCAGATCAGAACTCAAGCATGACTAAACTGGGTTGGTGATGAAGTCAGGTAGAACAGCAGACTTCCAGGAAGGTCTCAGTACACATTTAATCTGGTGATGAGATGTAGGCTTCCTGCCAGCCTGGAGACACAGCACTCCCTTCATCCTCCATCCAGTTGTCCTCTAGCCTGTATCCTTCATTCCCCCTCTGACACTAGACCTGGATCCTGGTCTGTATCAACACCCTTGTAGATCTGAATGGTGTTCTGTATCTATATCCTACATCTGAATCCAGTCATGTATTTCTACCTACATCTGGATCTTGTCCTGTACTGATAACCCACATCTGAATCCTGTCTATCCAGCATTCTGTTGCCCTTACAACCCAACCCCTACACCACAGGAACCACAAATCTTTATTACACCTTCCTCCATACTGTACCCATACCTTACCCTGCCACTATCAACCATAGTCCTCACTTCAGATCATCCTTAATGATGAGCATGGTGCTTGAGGTCCTAGTCTGGTCCCATCATGGTAAATGTAAATGTTTATTCTGTATTTGTATTGATATTCAAGGTGTACATGTGTGATAAACCCATTAAAAGCCCATTACGGTTCAGTGGTTTTGGGTCTGACAGGGTTCACAGCGCCCTGCACTCAGGCTCAGACCAGGAGGGAGAAATAACTGACACAACTTCAGATCGATCCACGTCCCTCTTGGATTCCTCTCCATGACAGAACATGCTGCTGCAGTAGCTGAGACAAGAATACATTTCTCTGTAAAAACACATTCTCAAGAGTTTCTTTATCTGAAGTCAGTAAATCTGCTCCCTCTCAAAACACACACACACACACAGACACTTGTACACATAACACCTAATTGTAAACCAGGTCTCTCTCCTCGCTATTGTTGGCCATTGTGCGTTTGGTGCAGAGGACACAGCGGGGTAACAGAACCGGTGCAGTGCTAAAAAAGATGCCCCCTTTGGCCTTCTCATCTAAATGTGTCTGAATCTGGTCATCATTTCCAGTCCAACAGAAATTGCCTATGCTATGAGGACACTGTTTGTTTTTCCTCCAGACATATTTCATTGAGGCATAGGGTGAAACTGACACAGGGGGTTCGGCTGAACTACAACTAGTAGTGTCCTCATATAAGATTAAAGGATCAACCTCAATCTGGTTTTTCATGAATGTATCAGCTTGTTCATTTTCCCTCTCATCCCCAAAACAGGAGGTTCATACATTTTCAAATCTCTCACTGCTGCATTAAAACCAACACGCCTGATTGAACCTCTCATCTTGTCACAGATAATAATAAAAAGTAAAAAGGCGCTCAATTATTATTATTTTTCTTCTATTACGTCTGTCCTATTTCCATTTTTCAATTTTCTAGTAAATTAATTTGTTTTGATATGATGGTTTTATAGTATTCTGATGAGACAAGGTGAACTGTGTCCTCTGGGTATGTCTCTGTCACCTCTTACAACTCTTACAGATGTGTCAGTTCAAACTACCTGATTTGTTTATGTCCAGCCAGCTGGGACACAAAAATGATTTCAAGCTCAGAAGGTTCTAGAAGGTGTTTGTTCCCCCTATGTACTACACTGGCTGCTTCCACTCACCTAGATCTGAGTGAGCTGTGTGTTCCTAGTACAGGTCATAGAGAAGTGAACCAGGTGAAGGAGCTAGTGTGCAGAGTGACAAGTCCATTTTTCAGGCTGGAGTGCCTCGACTTCCAGAGAGCACGCTGCCGTGTATTTTTGGCTTAAGATTACAACGACTTCTTTCAGAACAATTCTGATACTGATTTGACTGACTCAGGGACCACTGGAGTGAAGAATATACTGGAGTGTTGAATATGTATTTAGAGACTATGGGTTTGGATAAATACAGATTTCCGTGTATTCATGCTTGTGAACTCATTTAAGGGTGTACTCTCTGTCAGTTTAGTTTGACTGTGGTAGGTCACCTAAGCACAGGGCCCTGATCATGATGTCCTCTGTATCTATAGCAACTATCTTTCATTCGCTGCTGTATTTCCATTGCATGTTTGACATTACTCATTCATGTTATTACGATCGGTGCATCTGGAAGTACTTGCAATTGAGTTCTTCATGACAGAGAGAAATGTCTGTGTGCGCGGTTGCGTGTGCCGGTGTTTCTGTGTGTGAGTTGTATGCTTGTGTGTGTCTCCAACCCTTTAGAAAGATGTCCTTGAACCTCTGGCCTCCTCCCCCCCAGATCACCCCCCACCCCTCCCAGTTAATTACAGGACAGGGTCAGTAGGGAAGCGGGGCCAGTGGCACCAGGGGATCTACATAAATATGCATGTGTTGCCTTGGGAGACTGCTGCCTCCAACACTCTGAACAAGACAGTCCCACACACACACACACGTATACACCACAGATAAACACACAAAAGGACATACAAACATACACACACACTGGGGACCTTCCCCCACCTATTAGAGACATGTAGCAGCAAACCTGATCCCCAGGCAGAGCTGGGTCACAGCGGAGTGCCTGTCAAACGCTCCACCGCAAGCTGTAGTAGACAGTCACACAGCATGAGGGTGGATTATATGATGTGTGTATGCCTCGGTCTGTGTGTGTGTGTGTGTGTGTTTGTATGTATGTGACCAGGTGTGAGTGTGTATGTGTGTGTGGGGGGGAGTGAGAGAACCCCCCTAGGAGAGCAGTGTTTCTGCTGACAGGAGCATATTCTAGCTATTAGAAGTGCTGTGTTGTCTCAGAGCTGTGCACCAGAGCAGAACTGAGCAGTGTCTGTTGCTCCCTGGATCACTGCTCTCCCAGATGACAAACCGCCTCACAGCACCCTCCCCCCCCCCCCCTTCTTCCCCCACCCCTACACCAACCCCCAAAAATTGAAGGAGAATTGAGTACAATTTTTGGTTTGGTTGAATATGTAGTCAAATACATATTTTTGCGATTGAGAAAGTCGTCAAGGCTTCACTTCAGAAAGATTGCCCACTGGTCCATCAGTGGCTTCTCAAAAGCATAACCTTTCTGTGGTGGATGAAAAGCCAAGCTGTAGCTGCGTGTACGTACACACACGTCACTACAGAGTGTACCTTCATGGTAATGAGTGCATTTTCACCACGGCAATCATGTCTCGCAGCTGCCATAGAAAATGTTTCCCCGCGCCGCTGTGTGACCTGCGGACCTCCTTGTCAATCTCTCTAAGATGCTGCAGAAGCACACCAGCGGTCGGAGTCTCCTGGGAACAGTCAGACGTTACCGCGGATCCCAGAGGAGAAAGGCAAGATGAGCAGACAGACATTACTGCTCATCCCAGAGTAGCAGAAGAAGATGGAAAGACAGACATTACCGTTATCCCAGAAGAACAGAAGAAGATGGAGAGACAGACATTACTGCCCGTCCCACAGGAGCAGAAGAAGATGAAAAGACAGACGTTACTGTTATCCCAGATGAGAAGGAAGAGATGGGAGGACAGACATTACTGCCAATCTCAGTGGAGAAAAACAAGATGAGCAGTCAGAATCCACTGCCAATCCCAAAGGACCGAGGCAGACGAGCAGACAGACATTACTGCCCATCCCAGAGGAGTGGAGAACCAGTGGGTTGTGACAGCAATGTGAACGTGTGGAGATTGCAGCTGTGTGTGAGAGCTCCAGTTGGTTCAGCGGTCATCAAGGCCTCGTCCAGCAGACTATAGCAGTGACCAGGTCACCTCTCCTTGGCTCTGCTGAATCAACGTCTCCATATTAGTGCCCAGGGGGCTTGAACTCTCCGCTAAACTCCCGCTCTCTAGTACCATGATCACCCCCACTGAGATCAAACACCTTTCTGCTGAGAAAAAAAACAACCATTTCTGGGGGGAAAAATCAAGGTAGATGGACACAAAGGCACACAAAGAGTGCTTTTGCTCTGTGTTTTTGTGCTGTTCTGCCTTAACGTTTGTAGTGTGAGTCAGTCATGTCGCACTCGGAGTCACGGCAGCCTCGGGGTGAGGATCACTTAGGAAGGCGTCAGAAAACATGGTCCAATCAAGAGGAATAATTCATGAGCACCGAAACAGTTTGTTGTTGTTGCTGTTGCCGTTTGAAAGTTTGATTGCTTCATTTCCTGTTTTTTTCACACAAATTTCCATGAATTCTAATGGACAACTCAGACAGCCCACACAGCACAATGGTCTCTTGAAAAGGCCGTGGGGGATTGGCTCACTGAGTGTGTGTGTGTGTGTGTGTTTGGTTGTGTGCTTTTTGCAGAACGACACAGAGAGACAGAAACCTAGAGAGAAAACATATTTTCCTGGTCATGTAAGTGTGTGTGTGTGTGTTTGTGTGCATGTGGGCATGTGGTTTTGTGACTGACCTTGTGTAAGAGGCTGTCCTTTCTGGAAACCTGCAATGTACTCCACCTGGTACTCCTTCACCTGGAAGCCAGGCACACAGAGCTCCTCCATCTCCTCCTGGCCTCCCACATGGAACACCTGGGGGAGGGACAGAGGTCAGGGGTCAGGGGTCAGACTACACAACATAGAAAACACTCCAGTTCAGAGAGATCTCCACAGTTGGCTGATTACTCATCCCTTAAGCACACACATATATATATATATATATATATATATATATATATATATATATATATATATATATATATATATATATATATATACAATATTATACAATATATATATATATATATATATATATAGTGGCAATAAAGGACAGTATTATAGTCTGCTGAAGAAAGGTTGATGAGTTTGAAACCAGCAGCTGTTTTAGTGAATCATATTTGAAATACCCAAAGTCATGATCATATGCATTGAGGTTTAGTAGCTGTTCTGCGATCTGTGCTTCTAACCTCCGAAATCCCTTTCCATCAGTTTGAGCCATTCGAGGCTCACTGACTTTCTCAGGCATCTAACACCCCTCTATCAATCACTTGTTTACCTCTCTGTCTCTTCTCTATTAATCACCTCTTAACCTCTTTCACCTTTTTCTTCAGTCATTCCGTCTTCTCTCTCAATTGTCACTCCGGTTCCATCCAGGTTGTAGACATATTCATCAGTTGGCACTGTACAGGCCAATGAATCATTGCCCATCCAAATCCAAAGCGGAACCTCAGCTCAATCAATTTCACATGGCAGTTTCGCCGCTCTCTTCATCCACTAAACCCCCACATATATTTTGAAACTTGACATTGTCTTTAGTGCGATCCAAATAAATGGATATCCACTTCCGGTTAGAGTGTAAATAGTTATTCCTGTGCAATTAAGACATACATTTTCATTTTTGTCTAAAGTAATATTGTAGTAAAGACAATTTTATTGTTAGACGGTCTCTAAATATACAGTAAATCGTCAAAATTGGCTCTATCCAACGAAATACTGTTGATAAACTGTTAGAACTGTGGACCTTTATTCCTTGATAATCTGCCATACTTACTATGTGCACAATTTGGATGTTGCTTAGTATAAATAGTCTGCTAAATGAATACGATAAAAACCAAGTGAAACCAAATGTAACAGTGGAGAGAGGAGGAAGGACTGGAGGCCCACAATCCGGGCCAGCATCTCACGGCTTTTAAAGACATAACTGCTCTCTATGAGGCCCTGCATTCATGCTCATTACCACGCTGACAGCTGGGAATCAATGCTGTTCCACAGCGGCAGGTGTTCCACTGTTATCAGATACCACACAGGTGAACGGGGGGGTTCCAGACAT